>NW_023193157.1:0-2594 GCF_002007445.2 Ailuropoda melanoleuca
CCGAAGTAATATATTTCTGGCTTTCTAAGAATTGGTTGTGTCCGAACTAGGAAAAACTTGCATCGTGTGCACAGTTCCTATTACTTTCATCGTTAAGGCAATTAAAGCCTCTTGGAGGTTTCGGGCAGTCGAAGCACCAGGGCTCAGGGCATAAATTTCTTACAGAGGAAATTGCAAGCTAGAGGTGGAGGTAAGCAGGAGTAGGTGTAATGGTACTATGATCCCTTACAGGGTGGTAGGAAACTAACTCCCTACTAGGAAATATAAATGCTGAATTTTCAAAGAACTTACCATTTACATTACTAGTCTTAAAGATGATAGAATACCAGAAGTATCCTTTTCTAGCTTCTCTAGGCTATCCACATTGCTTGGCTCCTGGCCCCTTTTGTCCATCTTCAAAGTGAGTCAAATGGCATCTCTCTGTGCATTTCTTCTGAGGTCTATGATCTAAGTGTTTGTCAAATTTTGATTTATTTTGTTTTTTGACATGGAGATTTTTGTCTTTCAAAATTGAGCAGTGTTGACACTTAACAGAAGCTCAATAAATATTTGTTAAATACTGAGAAGGGCTTTATGGAAATCAGATAAAAGCAAGCTGCTTCTGCCCCAATGTGCGGATGAGCTGGACGAAAGGGAGGGTTGGTTATAAGACTAAAGGAGCCCCAACTCTGCACCACTCTCTCCCTATGGTTGGCCCTGAAGGAGTTTCATCAAATAACCGGGTTTTAACAAAACACAGTTTTAAATTCTGAATCTAGAGGGGGGGTCAGTTTTAACATTTTCTGCAACAAATTTACTAAGACAAACCCCTCATTCATTCAATGTCATTAAATTGCTGTGCCTATAATTGAAGGGCAACAGAAATAATTACCAAAGCATTAAAAAATTAAAATTGCTAGTGAAATTATTTCATGACTCATGTTGACAAATGGCAGACCCTAATAGGACAAACCATCTTTAAGTTCCCCGACTGTAGGAGCTGCATAATGTCTCTGCTTGCCATTCGATCTGTATGACATGGATGCATATATCACATGCAGGGGAACGAACAGGGAGATGCAAGTAGGGACTAAGCAGGTGTCCCAACTGTTACAGGACCCAAGTCCCATGATGCGGTTCAAAGACCTTGATCCTCTAAGAGCAAATTATCATCTAGATGTAATGAGACAACTTAGCAAAATAAAGGACATCGCTTTATAGCATGTTCTTACCTACTCAATCACTTTTTTGATGACATTAGTAAATGTCTGTACTGATCATAGTCCAGGCTTGGGGGGAGTGTCCTTTTCTACGCTGATGCCCCTCGATTACTTGATCATGAACGTACATTCACGATTCTTATTGAGGGCATATAATCTGGAAGGCAAATAAATGCCATCCAGGCAGTAGATTCCATATAAAGGGCAAACAGAAAGACTTAATATCTGATGTAAAAGGTTGCATGGTATCTCTTCCACATCACAGAGAAAAGTTAAATTAGAATAAATCTTGATAACTATGCTGTAAGCAGTGCTAAGGTTCAAAGGGCAGCTTTAATCCTAGTCATGGTTTACACCTATTATAAGTGTGTCCCATACAGTACTTGGACACACTGTACTACAAAAATTGCTTGTTTATCTGAAATTGGAACTTCACTAAGTGGCTCATATTTTAGCTAGCAACCCTGTCTGAGACACGTCTCTTCTAATTTCCACTTTTCAGATCAGCAGAACAGGAGGAAGACATTGAAAGGGAGGAACTGAAGTCAGAGTTATGTTTTGCAAACAGCTGTTCTCTCATGACCTCCAACAGCTGTTGCCAACGCTTTCTCTTCCTGTGGGTATGTGGGACATGATTCCAAGACCGAAACCTCTCCAGTGGAGGATCTGTCCATATTCCCTCTGTGGTCTTCTTGCCAAGAACTTTATCCACACAGCAGCCCTGCTTTTTATCAGGATCAGGCAAAGGAGGCTTAGGGCTCCAGCTTATGGGATGGAGAGGCTACAGCTTTGGAGCGTGCCACTGGCTGGTGTTGGACTGTTTCACTCTATCCCACAATCCACCTACGGCATCCTCACCGAGCCCCATGGTCTGCAGACACCACCTAGTGAAATGTTCTCCACTTCCCTGAAGTATCAGGAGACCTCCTTAGAGAAAATCACAGGGCGCGTTCCCAGATGTTCATGGGGTAGATTGTAATAGCAAGTCTGTGGGGAAAAAAATCCACTCAAACACATGGATCTCCGTATCTTTTGTAAATTTTGTAGCTCCCATTTTTTTTTTTTTTAAACAAATGACGGATGGAACAGAATTCCGAACAGGTTGGGTGAGATTAGATCCACTTCTTTGTGTTTGTCTATCAGCAGTACTTGCAGGCTGATCTGTAATTACCACAGACTATGAAACAAGACTGTTGGGGTTTGAATCCTGGCTCTGTCACTTCCTAGCTGTATAATCTTGGGCAACTCTTTTAAGCTCTCTGTATCATTTATAAAGAGGATAATAATAGAGTCCACCACACAGAATTATTGTAAGGATCAAACAAGTCAACATGGACAAAACAATTAGAATAGGGTCCGTGTATCACAAGCCCACAGACACATAAGAAACTATTT
>NW_023193158.1:0-977 GCF_002007445.2 Ailuropoda melanoleuca
TTTTTCATTGTTCTGAAATTTGTATGGAATCATAAAAGACCCCAATAGCCAAAATGCATTTGAGAAAAAAAACGAAACTAATTTCAAACTATACTATAGTCAAAACACTATGGTGTTGGCATAAAAACAGACCCATAGATCAATAGAACAGAACAGAAAGCCCAGAAATAAACCCACACTTATATGATCAATTAATTTGTGACAAAGAGGTAAGAATATACAATGGGGAATGTTTAGTCTCTTCAGTAAATGGTGTTGGGTAAACTGAACAGTTACATGCCAAAGAATGAGACTGGACCCTATCCTACCCTAGATACTAAAAAAAATGACTCAAATGGAGTAGAGAATGTAAGACCTGAAATCATAAAACTCCTAAAAGAAAACGTAGGCAATAAGCTTCCTGACATGGGTCCTAGTGATGTTTTTTGGATCTGAATCTAAAGAACAGGGCAAAAAAAGCAAAAATGAATAAACGTGGCCACGTCACGCTAAAAAGCTTCTGCCGGTGAAGGAAACCATCAACCAAATGAAAAGACAACCTACTGAATGGGAGAAGATATTTGCAAATCATATACCTGCTAATGGGTTAATATCCAAAATACACTAAGAACTCATAAAACTCAATAACGAAATAACAAATGATCTGATTAAAAAAATGAGCAGAAGATCTGAATTGACATTTTCCCAAAGAAGACATACAGATAGATGGTCAACAGTTGCATACAAAAATGCTCAACGTCATGAATAGTCAAGGAAATGCAAATCAAAACCGCCAGGAGATAGTCACCTCTCACCTATCGGAAGGGCTAGTATCAAAAAGACAAGATCATGACACCAGCTGAAACCAACTGTTTCTCTTAACCTACTGTGCCTCCCAGGAGCCCCTAAAGTATGTTTTTATATTTGTTAGAGTAAGTTATTAAAATTTCCTTAGAGATTCCATTATTTAGAATACCCCTCAATTTACCTAATGTTTT
>NW_023193159.1:0-606 GCF_002007445.2 Ailuropoda melanoleuca
AAGAAAGTGGGTGAGTGTGGGACAACGAGAACTGGAGATGTGAGCTAAAGCATGAGATTGGAGAGACAAGAAGAGAGCCAAGACATAAAGGGATTTAGAAGCCATTGCGAGGTGTTTCACCTTCATCCTGAGAGCAAAGAGATGCCAGTGAAGTATTTTCAGCAGGGTAGAGGTACGTGTGTGAGGTAACTGTCAAGATCTGAGGTTCTGCTCTATCTGCAAGCTGCCAAGTTAGCCTGTCACAGTTTTGTGGATGGTGGCACAGGATACTAGATTCCTGGGTCAGAGATAAAGGACAGTTGATTATTCCCAACACTAGCAGTAGCTAAAGTATTGTAATTTTTATACTGGAGCCCCAGTTCCCAGAGGGTGACGCAGAGGACAAAGTGCTGCCTCCATATAGGCTGCAAGACAGAGGAGGGGCTTTGGAGACCCAAGAGCAGGGAAACTGTGTCTTTTATAATGGGAAAACACCTGCCTGCCATTGTCCCCAGACGGAGNCCCCAGACGGAGACGTAGTCTTTATTATATTGGATAGGATACAAACCTGCTCTTTGCTCTGGAGGGAGACACTGTCTCTAGCTCTCAAGCCTGGTCACGGTACAC
>NW_023193160.1:0-685 GCF_002007445.2 Ailuropoda melanoleuca
ACAGAAAAAAAATTCAAAAAGGAAAAGACTATGAACGCTTCCTTGTTAGAGTTTTTTGACAATATTAATTTCTGTGTATTTCTCTACAAAGACTGAAAAATGATCTCCCCTCATTTTCCAGACAACGGAGCTAAACAATTTGAATCTTTTCCTAGCTTTACTAGAGGGGCACACTGCACTTAGTCTTGATTCATTCCAATGAAAAGATCACTGTTGTTTCCCTAATTCTGGACTTAACACCAAGTTTTGAATAAGTGGTAGGGAGAGTTGTTTTGCCGATTAAAAAAAAAAAANAAAAAAAAAAGGTTACAATTACCCCAAAATGTATTTTAGGAATGAAATGGCTGCCACAGTGGAAGAGTATATTAAATATTAATACAATGCATTGCTGCAGCAATGGTGACTATGACTAGGAAATGGTAACAACTGACGGAATGATCTAATCCTCCCAGACTGTGATACCGTTCATACTCATCGAGCTAACAGTAAGTATTTCATTGACTGTAGTTGAACAGTGGAGTATATTGAAATAGGTTCCTAAAATTTCTAAAAGGTAGCTCAGCTATACTTCATGTCAAATATTTCATTCATGGTATTGCCCTGAGGAACTGCAGACTCAGAAAATGTGTCCCGCTGGTGCATTAAGACCCATATGTGAGCAGGGCAAGTTGAATGGCATGCTCTG
>NW_023193161.1:0-560 GCF_002007445.2 Ailuropoda melanoleuca
CTTAAATTTTGCCACAATCAACAAATTCCATCAGTTTTCCTTAAGGTGACAGGGTTCACTTCATTTTCAACGAAATGGCTGCCAAGTTCCCAAGTCTGAATAACCAGAGTTGGTCTATCGGTTGTTCTTCTTTGAAGTAAAATGCTATTGTATGAGAGACTGACTAGAAAAGCCCAACCTCATGAGTGCTGTTCCTGGAGATGCCCTTCCTGCTTCAGGGTGCGGCAGACGGACCAAGTGCACGCTCTCCGTTTCAGCAGGCGAAGTACTGAGAATACTCAGTAAAGGGTAACACAAATAACATCTTATGGAAGATAGCGACATTTTCGAAACATAGTGAACAACAGAGTGACCCTGTTTTACCAGATCAGAAATGAATACTTTTATTTCATCAGAACANATCAGAACATTCTTAACAATTTTCACCTCTGAGTGCCTGGAGGTGGAGAATCCAAGGACAGGACGGTGTGCCTGTTTGATCTGTGCTGAGAGGCACAGGCAGCAATGCTGTCCGTTGATGTTGGCATCGCTGGTGCAAATATCAACAGAATGAAGGGGGG
>NW_023193162.1:0-653 GCF_002007445.2 Ailuropoda melanoleuca
GTTTGGGAGTGGATTCTTTTGGGTTTTCCATATAGAGCATCATGTCATCTGCGAAGAGAGACATTTTGACTCTTCTTTGCCGATTTGGATACTTTGATCCCTTTTTGTCGTCTGATTGCAATTGCAAGGACTTCTAGTACTATGTTGAATAACAGTGGTGAGAGTGGGCATCCTTGTCGTGTTCCTGATCTTAAGGGAAAGGCTTCCAGCTTTTCTCCNTTTCCCCATTGAGAATAATGCTTGCAGTAGGCTTTTCATAGATGGCTTTTATGAGATTGAGAAATGTACCCTCTATTCCTACACTCTGAAGGGTTTTAATCAGGAAAGGATGCTGTATTTTGTCAAATGCTTTTTCTGCATCAATTGAGAGGATCATATGGTTCTTGAGTCTTTTCTTGTTGATATGATGTATCACGCTGATCGATTTGCAAATGTTGAACCATACTTGCATCCCAGGTATGAATCCCACTTGGTCATGATGGATAATCCTTTTAATGTACTGTTGGATTCTATTAGCAAGGAACTTTTTGAGGATTTTGGCGTCCGTATTCATTAGGGAAATCGGTCTGTAATTCTCCGTTCTGAGGGGGTCTTTGCCTGGTTTGGGGATCAAGGTAATATTAGCCTCATAGAAAGAGTTTGGTAGCTTTCCT
>NW_023193163.1:0-1607 GCF_002007445.2 Ailuropoda melanoleuca
TTCCCTCTCCAATTTCCCCAGGAGCCAAAGTAACCCTTTTTCATTTTTCTCCTTGACCTAAATACAACCCCCAAAAGATGGCGTCTGTTGGTTTGTCTGCATTCTGCAAATTGCACGAGCCTCATCTCTGAGATATCTATCCTTTCTGTTGACCCTTACAAGTCAGTACCATGCCTTCTACACATCACCTGTGTCAGGGGTCTGACTAAACACACACGTGCACACACACAGCCCACAGCTTACACCTGCAGTTCTAAAAGATCTGTGGGTTCTAACAGGAGAAGGAAGCTCCTCCCTCTTCTTTGCCTGCAGAGCTGCCCTCCTGTCTAGAAAGGTCATCTTCTTGGATGCAGCTCACAGCCTCAGGAGGGATGCGCACAGCATGAAGGGAGAGAAGGCCTCACAGATCTCCAGATCACCTGGCAACCAGCAGGGCCAGGTGCACCACACAGACTGCTCACAGCCGTGCGGAACTCCGCTTTCGAAGGCCCTTACCCCTCATTAGTCATCACATAGTTAAGTCAGCGGGGAGATCAGGGAACACATCAATGACAGCAGCAAAAATAACACAAAGCTCCATGAGCCACAGTTGGCCTCAAATCAACCTAAGAAGGCAGGTTCTACTAGGGACACTTGAACAACATGGCANAGACACTTGAACAACGTGGCGGGACCCAAACCAAGCCCAGACCCACCGTGCCTCTACTCTGTACACGCTGAGCCACCATTTGGGGGCACTTACAAGATCCCATGCACATGTGAAACTCTTTTGCACACACTGTCCCTTTTCAGACTCGTGAACAACTGTATCTTAAAGTGAGCCCGCGACATCACATCTGTATTTCTGACACAAGTCTATATTTCTGAGCCAAGTAGTCCGGGGTCGTTGGAACTCAAAGATCATTTCCCAACCATTGCAACTAAGGTACTTCTTAATGGGATGTTTAAATGCTATGATAATACTAGCCGGCATTTATCAGTCTCTTACTGTGTATCAGACAATGTAACATGGACCACAAATAAATTGCCTCATTAATCCTCCCAACGCCCCTAGGATTAAAAAGACTACTATTACATCTGCTAACTTTGGTTATTATTTTTTTAATAAAATATTTATCGCTATGACTGCAAAAAAAAAAAAAAGACTACTATTAAACCACTTCATAGATGAGGAGACTGAGGGTCAGAGAAGCTGATCAATTCTCTAAGGGATACAAAGTGAACAGGGGAGACAGGAGTCAAAACCAAGTGGTCAGACTCCAGAGAACACAAAAATAAACCTCACAGAACAAACACCTGAGTGTTTGGCCTAAAGCATTTGTTTGTACTCAGGGAAAGGGGGCTGCTCGTTCCTTTAATAACCTGTGTCAAGATAAATAATTTTTCACTTAACAGCATACGTGTTGTGAACAAAGCCCAAAACTATGAGTAACTGTCATCGCAGATGAGATCCAGTGAGATGTGGTTCCCAAAGACAAGCTTTAGAGACCCAGGGGAACGAGCCTTTCCTCCCGGTGTCCCTGGTACTGAAAGGCTGGCCCTTCCCTTACTATACAGCCCCTTTTTCTAGCCCCGACTTCCACCGGTAAAGCATGAACAGCAGAGCA
>NW_023193164.1:0-646 GCF_002007445.2 Ailuropoda melanoleuca
CATCGTGATTGTGGGAATGGGGCCTGAGGGTGGCTGTGAGCACGGAGCCCACAGATGCTGACCGGGGGCTCGGAGCCCAAGGGCAGAACCCGAGTCCGGCTGCTCCACGCGCTTCAGAACGAGACCCAGTCACCCTGCCAGTCACCCCACAACGGGGGGGCTGTGGGAGTGTGAAGCTGGCCCCCAGGGCCTGAGTCTCCAGTCTGGCAAAGCTCGACTGCCATGTCTGAAGCGAGCAGATGCCGTCCCCGTGCCCTGCAGGGCCCTTCCTCCCAGCCAGGGTGCTGCTCTGGCCTCTGGACCACCCACACTCCTTGGCCCCAGGGGCCATGGCAGCATCTCCCCATCCTCCTGCTCGGCTGGCTGGGACTCCAGGCCCTTGGGGGAGGCTGAGGTCCCAGGAGAGCCTCCACCACCCCCCCCCAAGCTTGAGCTCAGCCCTGGGGACCTGGAGCCTTGGGAAGTTCGTGCAGACAGGTGACCGGCCAGCAGAGGCGATACGGCCTCCCGGGGGCAGTTCCACACACCAGAAAGCTCAGAGCAGACGCTGCTTGGGGCTGGGGTTCGGGGATGCCACTGCCCAGCAGGGATTTGGGGAGCAGGCAGACTTCTCCCCCCCAGAAAGCACACACATAGGTTTCTCCAG
>NW_023193164.1:921-1222 GCF_002007445.2 Ailuropoda melanoleuca
CCCCCCCAAGCTTGAGCTCAGCCCTGGGGACCTGGAGCCTTGGGAAGTTCGTGCAGACAGGTGACCGGCCAGCAGAGGCGATACGGCCTCCCGGGGGCAGTTCCACACACCAGAAAGCTCAGAGCAGACGCTGCTTGGGGCTGGGGTTCGGGGATGCCACTGCCCAGCAGGGATTTGGGGAGCAGGCAGACTTCTCCCCCCCAGAAAGCACACACATAGGTTTCTCCAGCTTTGTGCTGCATTTGAACTTTGAAATAAGCAGCAATGACAACAAAGTGTTTCAGTGCGTCAGGAAGCACGG
>NW_023193165.1:0-836 GCF_002007445.2 Ailuropoda melanoleuca
ACAGTAAATTGAAATTCCAGGACTAGTTTGTAGAGAAGTATTGGGTAGATTGTTCCCCAGTGTCTTCAAATATCAAGTCATAGAGCTTATCCTGTACATTCCCTGTATATATATGGCACAATCAGTTACCTTTAAAGAGGACGCCTAAATGTTCCTACAGCTTCTGCAGAGTCATTTAAAAGTTGGATGTTCTGAGACTTTGCATGCTATCTTCAGACTTTTTTTTTTTAATATCAGAGGACTAGACACCAGTGGACACATTAACATACGAAAATATTTTCATAGTTCAGAGAGTGGGAATTCATTTGGTTAATTTTGTTGTCCTTTTTATATAATTGTTTGGCTAAGCTATTAAGCCTCAACTCCGGTAATTAAAATAAATTTCATTTGGAGTTATCATGATATATAAGAGTATGCGTAGCTTTATTAATGGGGAGTCAGAGATTGTTTCCTTTGCAGTTTTGTCAGATCACATATTGTCTAAAGTGGAATGTTTGTTATTTACCTGCTGCTTACCTGAGAAGTAGGCATTTGAGTTAGAGACCTCTGCCTAAACCTGCAGTCTGGTGTTGAATGTTTAAGGTAGGCTGGATCATAAAAGTTGGTTTTGTTCCAAAGCCTGGATGAAATGGTGATTGAATGATGGTGCGTGAGGTTGCTTTCACCTTCATCCATCCAGCAAACAAGGAACATACCAAGGGAAGGGTTAGGATCTCTCAGCTTTCCTTCCTTCCCAGTGGAAGCCGTTCACATGTGGATGTTCCGTGATCTCAGCAATGCACACAAAGGGAAGGATGTGGCAAGTCAGAGCACCTGAGAAGTGTGGGTTTGTGGAC
>NW_023193166.1:0-696 GCF_002007445.2 Ailuropoda melanoleuca
ACCAAGGTAATTTTCACAGGATTGTTCATAATAACAAAATAGTGGAAATAGCATGTTAACTATTAAATAATGGTATCTATATGATGGAATATTACACAGTTGTTAAAAATAATATTTTTTTAAAAATTTATTACTTTTGTAATCAGAAAAAAAATTCTATTTTTTAAAGGGTGAGGAAACAATGGAAATAGAAAATGCCCATGATAGTGATATTTAAGTAAAATAAATCACAGAATACTTCAAAATATCTATTTATAAGCATTATCTACATAATTTTATGAATACATACAAAAACATCTGAAAATTATAAACTATACCCATTAACAGTAGTTTAGGAGGTGACACTTGGGGAGGACTTTTTATTTCTCAATGTAATTCTAGAGTATCTAATTTTTTAAAGAGCATGTATATCAAAAGGAGAAATATATCTACTTTTTAAATTTTTTCTTAAGATTTTATTTTTAAGTAATCTCTGTACCTAACGTGGGACTCAAACTCACAACCCTGAGATCAAGAATCACATGCTCTACCAACTGAGCCAGCCAGGCGCCCCTATATATCCATCTTTAAAAATAATACTTATTTAAAATTTTTAAATGACCTAGTTAAATGTTTATGAAAAGCTGAATATGATCTCAGGTTCAGGAATAAAGTATACAAAAACAAGAACCAAGAAAATGTCAAAATATTAAGTGT
>NW_023193166.1:832-1037 GCF_002007445.2 Ailuropoda melanoleuca
CCCACGTAGGGCTCCATCCCAGGACCCCAGGATCATGACCTGAGCCGAAGGCAGACACTTAGCTGACTGAGCCACCCAGGTGCCCCTGAAGTGTTGCTTCTTTGTGATGGCATTGTGGGTGATTATTGCCTTATTTTTTTTTACACTAGTCTCTATATTCCTGATCTTTCTATAATGAACATATATTGCTTGGGTAATCAGGAAA
>NW_023193167.1:0-670 GCF_002007445.2 Ailuropoda melanoleuca
ACCCAGCAATTCCACTACCAGATTTATACTCAAGATAAAGGAAAACGTAAGTCCACACGAAAATTTATACATGAACGTTCAAAGGAACATTATTCATAATAGCCCAAAAAAATCTATCAAATGATAAGTGGGTTAATAAAATGTGGTGGTATATCCATCCAACAGAGTATTACTCAGCAATAAAAAGGAATGAAGTGCTGATGCTATAACATGGATGAACCTTGAAAACACTATGCTAAATAAAAGTCAATCATGGAGACCACACATTGTCTGATTCCATCTTACAGATTCCATTCCTATAGAGAAAGAAAGTAATTGCTTAAGGCTGGAGAAAATTATGGAAATGACTGCTAATAAGTAGAGTGTTTCCTTCTGGGGAAGCAAAAATGTTCTCAAGTTAAACAGTGTTGATGCTTGTACAATCCCATGAATATACTAAAAAAAACTTTAAACAGGGTAATTGTGTGGTATGTGAATTGTATCTCAATAAAACGTTTTTTAAAAACAGTCTAGACCAGATTACGTCTAAGGTTCCCTTCTAGACATANGTAGACATAAGTCTCTGACACCATGAAAAAATTCTCAGAGCATCCATAAAGAGACAAGAATCCAATCCCCAGTGAGTCCCACAAACCTACAGTTTAGAGAAGGTAACATATAGTACAGTAAT
>NW_023193168.1:0-664 GCF_002007445.2 Ailuropoda melanoleuca
ACACACACACACCCCATCCACAGAAATAATAATAAATAAATACTCAAACTTAACAACAATTTCCTCATATACTCTTTCCATCACCATGGAAGACCCAAATTAGGTTGGCTATTGTACTGTCGGGAAGGAAAAATTGGGTTTGGCATACAATTCTGTCCTTGTTTTCTTAGAAATTATATTGCACAAGGTTACTGATGCTCTAGGAACTTTTTTAAAATGTAATTTTTATTCCTTTCAAGGTGTAATGCCTCAAAATTTGAAGAATAAAGATGTTGAAGATCTGTGCCTAATTATCATTGTGCCTAATTATCATATCAAAAAGTAGCTAATAATCCATATGAACAGCAGAAAACCTGTGGCTAACCCTCAGTTACTCAAAGTTTTGATCCTTCTCCTGTGTTCCCTTTTCNGTTTTGATCCTTCTCCTGTGTTCCCTTTTCACAAACTTCTAGCACTGTATCTGTCTTCTATTCATGTAGATCTTCCATCCTCTTCCTATTTTCTCCATATGAAATTTCCAAATCTGTGACTGCTTTATTCATCCACTTTGATCCATTACCAAGGCCTAGCATTAGCCTACTTGAAAACTACAGTGTTGATGAAAACATATCTATTATCCCACATCAATCTAAGTATAAAACCTATAAAGAATAAATCAAACCAA
>NW_023193169.1:0-209 GCF_002007445.2 Ailuropoda melanoleuca
ATGCTTGCTCCCTTTGGAAATCCTGTCAAAACTGCTGGCGGCAATGGAACGAAAAGGCCCAAAACACGTCCTTCAGGAACAATACCATACAGGGACCGTCTTAGCACTATCAGGATTTTCGAGGACTCAGCGCCCTTCTCATTGTTAATAAAGCAGAGCGTCCAGGGAAACACCTCTAGCGAACAGCAGCCTTTTCACTGGGGACCCCG
>NW_023193169.1:536-1241 GCF_002007445.2 Ailuropoda melanoleuca
AGGGAAACATGAGGGAAAGTGGTCGCGGAAGCCTGACGAGAGTGCCCCATAGTGGTCTCTGAGACACCACACAGTCCAGGGAAATATCAACGATCATCATCTCTCGTGAGTAAGGGAGCATGAATGAAAAGGTTCAGGATTTTCGAGCACTCAGCGCCCTTCTCATTGGTAATAAAGCAGAGCGTCCAGGAAAACACCTCCAGCGAACAGCAGCCTTTTCACTGGGGACCCCGATTCCACATTGGTTGTAGGGGCTTGGGGAGTATCCAGCCCTTATAACCAAGAAACAAAGTGTGAGGGGAATGCCTTTGAAGTCACGACGGCCTTATGGAAGGTGGAACAGGAATCAAGGGGCTTTGGTACCGTGAGTGAAACACGACGAACACAGCACTGAGAAACACAATTCGGCCAAAACCCGCTTCCAACGAAATGCTTGCTCCCTGGGGAAATCCTGTCAAAACTGCTGGCGGCAATGGAACGAAAAGGCCCAAAACACGTCCGTCAGAAACAACACCGTACAGGGACCGTCTTAGCACTATCATCACCCTTCGTGAATAGGGAAACATGAGGGAAAGTGCTCACGGAAGCCTGACAAGAGTGCCCCATAGTGGTCTCTGAGAGAACACACAGTCCTGGGAAATATCAACTATCATCATCTCTCGTGAGTAAGGGAGCATGAATGAAAAGGGTCAGGATTTTCGAGGA
>NW_023193170.1:0-166 GCF_002007445.2 Ailuropoda melanoleuca
ATTTCTTTGCACTGTGTGGTGTCTCAGAGACCACTATGGGGCACTCTCGTCACGCTTCCGTGACCACTTCCTCTCATGATTCCCTATTCACGAAGGGTGATGATAGTGCTAGGACGGTCCCTGTACGGTGTTGTTTCTGACGGACGTGTTTTGGGCCTTTTCGTTC
>NW_023193170.1:587-835 GCF_002007445.2 Ailuropoda melanoleuca
CTCAGAGACCACTGTGGGGCACTCTCGTCAGGATTCCGCGACCACTTTCCCTCATGTTTCCCTATTCACGAAGGGTGATGATAGTGCTAAGACGCTCTCTGAACGGTGTTGTCTCTGACGGACGTGTTTTGGACCTTTTCGTTCCATTGCCGGGAGCAGTTTTGACAGGATTTCCTAAGGGAGCAAGCATATCTTTGGAAGCGGGTTTTGTCCGAATTGTCTTTCTCAGTGCTGTGTTCGTCGTGTTT
>NW_023193171.1:0-2390 GCF_002007445.2 Ailuropoda melanoleuca
CATGAGAGACTATGGAATCAGAGAAACAAACTGAGGACTTCAGAGGGAAGGTGGGTGGGGGAATGGGATAGGCTGGTAATGGGTAGTAAAGAGGGCACGTATTGCATGGTGCATTGGGTGTTATACGCAACTAATGAATCATTGAACTTTACATCAGAAAACAGGGATGTACTGTANATGTACTGTATGTTGACTAACATAATATAATAAAAATACATAAAAAGAAAAAAGAAAAAGAAAAAAGAAGAAGAAGATGTGACTTGGAAGATGGTGTCTATTCTGTGTTCTGACTGAAATTTGTGTATATTGCCCTTTCCTTAAGGTTCAACGGACGTATTGGAAAATGCATGTATAATCAGAGGTCACGATGTTAGTTCGATGTTGCCTTCTATCAACACAAACTTGGTTCTCACAACTACTTAGGTAGAACCTCTCCTTATGGTTTCACTCACACTTTTGCAAGTACTTCCATCTTCATTACAGAAGATGTGAGTTGGAAAATCTTTTCGAAAGGGTGTTCTTACTGGAGCATACAGCACGTTCCTTAGGTTTTCATACACACTTGGAAAATACATCCATCTTCATGAAGGTAGATGTGATTTGGAAGGTTGTCTCTAGATGGTACTCTTTCTTAGTGTTAAGCGTATGGCACTCCTCTTACCATTCAACGCAGATATTTGAAAAAAACTTCTCTCTTCATGCGTCAGGGTGTTTGAAGTTGCATTCTCTATACAGATGCTTGGTGCTCAGAGTTGAGTAAATGGCATTTCTTTACACGTTCTCTCACCCTTGAGCCAATGCTTCCAGCTTCATGAGACAAGATGCGAGTTTCAGATGGTTTTCTACAGAGATCTTTCATAAAGTTAAGCATACGATAATTTCCTTATGCTGAGAACACACTTCTGAGAATTCTTCCAACTTCATGAAAGAAGATGTGCCTTGAAGGATGGATTTGGTCCAGTCCTTTATTGAAGCCAAGTCCCTGCCACTTTCCTTATGCTTTCAACACAACGTTACAAATGTTTCCGTCTTCATGACATAAGTTGTGGGTTGTAAGATGCTATCCACCCAGTTTTCTCACCTACTGTTAGGTTTATGGCACTTTCCTTAAGTTTCAACACACAGGGAAGAAAACCCTGGTTGATTCATTCGTCATGAGGTGGGTTCGATATTGTATTCTATCTACACAGACTTGGTTCTCACAATTAAGTAGATGGCACTTTCTTTACATGCGTGTACACACTCTTGCCAAGGCTTCCATCTTCACGACAGAAATTGTGAGTCGAGACATGGTGTCTATACAGTGTGCTTCTATAGAGTGAAGCAATGTGCTTTATGCTTCTGTTTTCATACACAGTTTTGCACATGCTTCCGTTTTCATGACACCCCATGTCGTGGTCAGGTTCCCTGCTCAGTGGGGAGCCTGCTTCTCCCTCTCCTCCCTGCTCATGATCTCTCTCACTATCTGTCTCTTGGTCTCTCACATAACTAACTAACTAACTAACTAACTAAATAAATAAATAAATAAATAAATATAAAATCTTTAAAAAAAGGATACCTACAACTTACAAAAATTTGATAAAAAGGTTCTTTCATAAACAAATTCAAATACTTATCTTTTCTCCATACCTGTAACCCTCCAGGATTCTTTTAGGGCAATTATAAAATATTTTTATTTCTTTTATGGCAATTATAAATTATCTGCCTAAGTTCAGTGTGTATCTGTGCTCCTTGTAACAAGATACCATTGGAAAGTTTGGTTCTATTTCAAAAGCTTTGACTGGAATGCCTTTTTTTTCAGATTTTATTTTTTGAGTAATCTTTACATACACCCAACGTGGGGCTCGAACTCATCTACCCGAGATCAAGAGTCATGTTCTTGGGCACCTAGGTGGCTCAGTTGTTAAGCATCTGCCTTCAGCTCCAGTCATGATCCCAGGGTCCTGGCATGGAAGTCCAACATTTGGGCTCCCTACTCAGCGGGAAGCCTGCATCTCCCTCTCCTACTCCCCCTGCTTGTGTTCCCCCTCTCGCTGTCTCAATCTCTCTCTCTCTGTCACTCTCTCTGTCAAATAAATAAAACTTTTTAAAAAAATGAAGGGAAAAAAAAGAGAAAGTCGTGCTCTCTACCGACCGAGCCAGCCAGGTGCCCCTGGAAAGTCATCTTTCGGTGACACAAGCATAGACTCAGCTATGATGAGACAGCTTTAGAAAGTCAGATCGACTTTATGGAGCCAATAAAGCCCCTTGGAAATGTTGGCCTGATACCTTACTTGCAGTGTTCTCCTCAATCTTACCAGGTGAGTAAAGAATGCCACATCCTGACAGATGCAGGAACTTCAGGAAATTTGGAGGACCTCAAGATGAGAGCAATTGACCCCAATCTACAG
>NW_023193172.1:0-747 GCF_002007445.2 Ailuropoda melanoleuca
ACTCCATTTTAATGTTATCTCAATATAGAAATTAATTTGAAATGTTTTCATCTAAAAATGTACAGTTATGTATGTAATTGCATTTTGACATACATTCTAAAAATATAGGGAAATGTCTCTTGACTTCATTCAATTTTTTATTCTGATATAGTATTGCAGTATGACACAATGGAATATTAATTGCCAGAATCATACTCTTTTCTATGCTTTTAAAACTAGCATGCATTCCGTATATAGTAATACTTGTNCTATATTGTAATACTTGTGGCTAAATTGGTTTCTGAGTATCCACTAGCTGGTATGATTCACTTACTTTGCACATTATTAACATCAGTGGTTTGAATACAAATGGGTCATTTATTCCCCGACAATAATTTTTTACACATGTTGTTGAACTCTAAGCATTTCTGCAAATTAACTGTGGAAGAAAACACAGCAGTTTGGGAGAAATGTCGAGAAAGCTATGTAGCTTTTAAACACAGCAGTTTTAAATTATTATTTTCTTTTTTTACTTAGAATCTCTCAGCACTTTCTATCTCATATCTGTTGCACAAATTCTGTGTTTTTCTGTCCTTCAAACGAGGCTCTTCTTTATCCCTCCACAGATTATATGANCAAACGAGGCTCTTCTTTATCCCTCCACAGATTATATGATTGTTACTATCCGCTCCCTCTACCATGGTGCAGAGTTTTCAGCTTCCATCTTTCAAAATTCTGAAGTCATATATTTATTTTTATTCAGCCATC
>NW_023193173.1:0-1469 GCF_002007445.2 Ailuropoda melanoleuca
AGTTTGCAATTTGTATTATTTAGCATAAGGCTGCCTACTGTAACAAACTGAACCAAAAACGTGTAATGATTTAAACATAATCCAAAATAGATATTCCTGATCAAGAACTAGGTAACTCTACGGTAAGTCTTGAATCAGGGACTATTTTTAAAACACTTGATCTAAAATAATTAGTACAATTTTATAGGCAGTCTTTTCCATTGGCAAATGCAAGCAAGACACGATGTCATACCTAAAGTCAAAATCATATACTATGTCAAATCAATGGTTCCTAAACCGGATAACACATTGGAATCACATCAAGAGCTCTCTAAGAAAATGATTCTGGATAGCAATGAGGATAACATCATCAAATATTAGAGGCCAGCTAGGTGTGTTTAAGTATTACAAGTAAGGTAGATGCAATTATCTTAATGAGCAACAAGACTGGAGTAGCAACCGAGGTGTAGACCCACTTAGAGCTATGGTAGATGGTATCCAGAGCACAGGGTTCCGGGGTAAAGCAAACAAGCAATCAACCAGAAAATTCTTAATCTGTACAATGAACGGAAATCAAGAATAAACAATTGGAAGTCTGAGAGTAGCTGCTCCAATGAGATGTCATGTTCCTTGCCCAGTTTCTAGACTCAGGCTAGTTTTTAGACCTGGAAGCCACTAACTAAAGGACAGGATAAAGGAGCCTAGACCACTAGGGAGATTTTACATGATAACTCTCCCAGTCCTTCCACGGATGATACTACAGACATTCCCTGGATGAACATATGCTGTAGAATGGAGAATACCCAGACATTTCAAAAACTATTGGAGATATGGTCCAAGTTGACCAAGAGATCTGAAATGCCACCATGGCCCTTTGTGAGGGTAGTGGAAGAGGAGGCAGACAGGGTTTATATGGAAATCATGTGAATTCCTGGTACTGACCCAGCGCTCGGTGGGTCTTGTAGGTCCACAGACCTACTTGGTAGTTATTTTTGTAGTTTTCAAATATATGTTTGCAATGAAAACACTTAATCATTGGCAAAATTCCCACATTGGGTTCTTACTCTGAACAGGGAGAGTTAGCAGGAAAGTCAAGTGGAAACCACTGAAAGCTCACCCCTTGGCCAAGGTACTAAATCAAACACAATATTATATCTCAGAAGAAATGGCAGAAATTAACACCATTCTTAAACACTTAAGGGATACTGGGATGGTGTGCCCTATGGTCATCACATCTAATTCACCATTCTTTGCCNGAGATCTGAAATGCCACCATGGCCCTTTGTGAGGGTAGTGGAAGAGGAGGCAGACAGGGTTTATATGGAAATCATGTGAATTCCTGGTACTGACCCAGCGCTCGGTGGGTCTTGTAGGTCCACAGACCTACTTGGTAGTTATTTTTGTAGTTTTCAAATATATGTTTGCAATGAAAACACTTAATCATTGGCAAAATTCCCACATTGGGTTCTTACTCTGAACAGGGAGAGTTA
>NW_023193174.1:0-775 GCF_002007445.2 Ailuropoda melanoleuca
TTGGTTGGGGAGAGGGGTGCCTATCTGTTTGGCATAACAAAATTCATATAATCTGTTTCTCTTTTGGTGATAAGACATGACTTCACAGATATGAGGCATGATGTTTAGTAAAGAGATAGAAGTAGGTCCCTAGTACTGCATCTACAATTCCAAGATCCACAAAGGCTCTGAAAACTGGGAGCCTTGTTTTATAATTCATTTGTCAACAAAATCTGACCTGAATTCTTTTAGTGGTAAAATATGATCTGAACTGATATGAGCTCATTTAACCCGTTTAGTGTGACTATTTACACATTTTACTGTATACATATCGGGTAAAATGCACTGCCCCAGACCATGATAAGGTTTAACATATATATTTTTTTATGTAAAGTTGGCGCTACACTACTGGACTAAAATCCAAAAAGATTCTGAAGCACATTTTGCTTAATATTTGCAAATAATGGATTGTGGACCTACAATAAGCTAGAATTNTGGACCTACAATAAGCTAGAATTTAAAAAAAAACTGTCAGCAATATTTTTTAAAATGATTAACATACCTATGAAATTGGGAACCAAACAAATTGACTCAAGAACGTTCATGAATCACAATTATATTTCCTTGTAGAAAGCTTAACAAGAAACTGAATATATGTGGTAATATATTATCAAAATGTAAGGCAGATAAGTTTTAATGCTGTAGTGAATACAATTTTTAAGCATATTTTGAATTAAAGCATAAATTAAGTGATAAATATAGCATTTATAGCCACTAAAGAATGGTTGAAAAGCTA
>NW_023193175.1:0-809 GCF_002007445.2 Ailuropoda melanoleuca
GTATGTTCCTCAAAGGGCTAGCTCTATCAAATATTTCTCAAAAAGAGTCTTCCCTCCTAGAAATGAGTCTAAAACTCATACTATGTCTATACTTCCCATGCCCCCTTCTTTCCAGAGAGAATTTGCTGTTGGCGTAGTAATGGCTCTAGAAGGCTTTCAATGAAGAAACCTGATTGGCTTATTTAACTCGGTGTTATCTAAATTTAGATGACCAGGAAACCTTTCTATTCCATGGAATGAAATTTGGAAAATGCTACCAAAGACTGGGTTCTACAAGGAGCCTGCTCACTTCCTATCTAATTGTGGATTAAAATGGGCCACGAGTTTCTGTTGGCAGCAATAACCAGCAGCCATCCCATGGTCCTGCTAATGGGAGGCCCCACATCTCCATTCTTGGTGATGAGAGGGAAAGCTCTCCATTAGTGGATACTGAGTAATGCCATGGAGAAGGCTACTCAGCCATGATTCTGAACTCCTCCAACACAAAAAGAGTGACCAGGCCGCAGTCTCCAGACCCAGGCACAAATGTGGTATGTTGGGTTTGTTTGTGATCAGCTAACAAGAGCTGGCAGTATAGTGTGCTGGAAAGATGGGCTCTAGAGTCAGGAATTCCTCTGAGTTTTGACTGTGCCCCTTACTGTCTCTGTGACTGTGAAAGTCAGCAGCCTCCACCTCAAATTTCCTCATTTAAAAACGCCATATAAAAATGCCACTGTTGGGGCACCTGGGTGGCGCAGTCATTAAGCGTCTGCCTTCGGCTCAGGGCGTGATCCCAGCGTTCTGGGCTCGAGCCCCACATCAGGCTCCTC
>NW_023193175.1:937-1175 GCF_002007445.2 Ailuropoda melanoleuca
GTCAGCTGAGGTAATATTTATAAAGCATTTTGCATAATGTAACAGAAGTTGGCATCTCCCCCCCGCCCCTTCTTTTTAACCAGAGAGAAGATAACAGAATTATATAAATTAATTTTTATTTTTATTTTTATTTTTTTAAAAGATTTTATTTATTTATTCGACAGAGGGACAGCGAGAGAGGGAACACAAGCAGGGGGAGTGGGAGAGGAAGAAGCAGGCTCATAGCGGAGGAGCCTGA
>NW_023193176.1:0-1723 GCF_002007445.2 Ailuropoda melanoleuca
GTGAGATAACCACAGCCTGATGTGGACCTATAGCAGAGACATCTTCCATACTAAGTTGGCCAAGATTTTCTCCTACTTCTTCCCCTTCTATTAGTTTTATGTATTTATGACTTAAATTTACGTCTATAGTCCAGCTTGAGTTAATTCTCAGGTATGGTTGAGGAAAGGATCTTAGCATATGATTAATAACATTTTCAAGCTTATTGTTAAGCTCGTTGATTTTCTTCTATAAGTACATGAAGTTTTTCCAGTCCTTTATGCTGAAATGCCTTTTTTTTTTTGTCATCATACTCTCTTGGTCCTCTGCCAAAAATCAAAGTACCCTATAGTTGAGGGTCTATTACTGAACTCTGTTTCTTCCATTGATCTGTAGGTCCATTCTTTCACCAATGACAATGGCTTACTTTCTACTGCTCCGTAATCCAATTGAAAACAATTACTGTAAGTCCTCAAAATTTATTCTTGTTTTTAAATTTATTTCAGCCATTTAGTCAAATTCAGGAAGGAAAAAAAAAAAGGCATACTCCAGGAATCTGATTGGGAATTTATTTAATGTGTAAACAATTTGTTAAGAATTGATATCTTAACAAAATTGAATATTCCAGTTCAACAGCATTGATACAGCTTTCCATTTATTCAAGTCTTCTTTTATTTATCACAGTTATGGAGTTTTAACTGATGATATCTTCCACTGTCTCTTCATTTATTTCTAAGTATTCTATGTTATAGTATTTTTATAAATTGAATTTTTAAAATTTATTTTACAATTGTTGATAGTGTATAAATATTTAATTGATTTTTGTACAATTTTTTTGTCACCTTCCTTCTTTCCTTCCCACCTTTTCTTTGCTACTATGTATTATGCATGTACTGTATGCCATGCACTATGCTTCTGGTAGAGCAGTGGAGACATATTCTAGTTTAGCAGTGAAAAGGACATTCAAATACTGATTTAGTCTGAGTTGCCTGGAGGGATAGATTTATACTATTTTATATACTATAATAGAGAGTTCCAAATTCTGTTAGGTATAGGAATGACTTCAGTTAACAAATAAACTCAGGTAAGGAAGTTCCCATAATTTTTAAAATAAGCACATAATCTTTATTTAGAGGAGAACATTTTGAACAACGTATTTAAAACTTTTTTTGAACAATATGCCTTTCATATACAGTAATGAATACCTACTAATAATTAAAAAAATCTAAGAAAATAATAGAGGAAATCAATTTGGGGCATTTTTCCTATTTCTTCTAAAAGCATCTTCTTGCATTGTGAAAATGTGGTGTGAGCTTCATTTTCTTTAAAAGTTCCAAACTGCNATTCTGTTAGGTATAGGAATGACTTCAGTTAACAAATAAACTCAGGTAAGGAAGTTCCCATAATTTTTAAAATAAGCACATAATCTTTATTTAGAGGAGAACATTTTGAACAACATATTTAAAACTTTTTTTGAACAATATGCCTTTCATATACAGTAATGAATACCTACTAATAATTAAAAAAATCTAAGAAAATAATAGAGGAAATCAATTTGGGGCATTTTTCCTATTTCTTCTAAAAGCATCTTCTTGCATTGTGAAAATGTGGTGTGAGCTTCATTTTCTTTAAAAGTTCCAAACTGCAGTCAAAAGAAATTTACATAAAAGACAGCAGGTAAGAACATTTTGCAGTATATTTTTCCTTCATACAGGAAGAGAAAGAGAGAAGGAAAGGAAAAAAAAA
>NW_023193177.1:0-1750 GCF_002007445.2 Ailuropoda melanoleuca
CTGCCCATTTTTTGATTTGATTATTTGTTTCTCGTGTATTGAGTTTGAGAAGTTCTTTGTAGATCTTGATTGCCAGTCTTTTATCTGTAGTGTCATTTGCAAATATCTTCTCCCATTCCATGGGCTTCCTCTTAGTTTTTTTGACTGTTTCCTTGGCTGTGCAGAAANTTTGACTGTTTCCTTGGCTGTGCAGAAACTTTTTATCTTGATGAAGTCCCACAAGTTCATTTTTCTTTTGTTTCTCTTGCCTTTGGAGATGTGTCATGAAAAAAGTTGCTGTGGCCGATGTCAAAGACGTTGCTGCCAATGGTCTCCTCTAGGATTTTGGTGCATTCCTATCTCACATCGAGGTCTTTCATCCATTTGGAGTTTATCTTTGTGTATGGTGTGAGAGAGTGGTCATGTTTCATTCTTTTGCATATAGCTGTCCAATTTTCCCTGCACCATTTATTAAAGAGACTGCCTTTTTTCCGCTGAATGTTTCTTCCTGCTTTGTCAAAGATTACTTGCCCAAAGAGCCGAGCGTCCATTTCTGGGTTCTCTATTCTGTTCCATTGGTTTATGGGTCTGTTTTTGTGCCAGTACCATGCTGTCTTTCTGATCACAGCTTTGTAGTATAGCTTGAAATCTGGCAGTGTGTTGCCCCCAGCTTTGTTTTTCCTTTTCAACAGTTCCTTGGCGATTTGGGGCCTTTTCTGGTTCCACACAAATTGAAGGGCTGTTTGTTCCAGTTCTTTGAAAAATGTCCTTGGTATTTTGATCAGGATGGCATTGAAAGTGGAGATTGCTCTGGGTAGCATGGACATGTTAACTATGTTAATTCTTCCGATCCATGAGCATGGAATATTTTTCCATCTTTTTGTGTCTTCTTCAATGTCTTTCAAGAGTGATTTGTAGTTTCTAGAATATGGATCCTTTACATCTCTGGTTAAGTTAATTCTGAGATAACGTATGGTTTTTGGTGCTATTGTAAATGGAATGGACTCCCTAATTTCTCTTTCTTCAGTCTCATTGTTCGTGTATAGAAATGCAACTGATTTCTGAGCATTGATTTTGTATCCTGCCACATTACTGAATTGCTCTTTAACTTCTAGTAGTTTGGGAGTGGATTCTTTTGGGTTTTCCATATAGAGTATCATGTCATCTGCGAAGAGAGACAATTTGACTTTGTCTTTGCTGATTTGGATACCTTTTTGTCGTCTGATTACTGTTGCAAGGATTTCTAGTACTATGTTGAATAATAATGGCAAGAGTGGGCATCCTTGTCGTGTTCCTGATCTTAAGGGAAAGGCTTCCAGCTTTTCCCCAATGACAGTGATATTCACTGTACGCTTTTCATAGGTGGTTTTTATGAAATTGAGGAATGTACCCTTATCCTTACACTCTGAAGTGGTTTAATCAGGAAAGGATGCTGTATTTTGTCAAATGCTTTTTCTGCATCAATGGAGAGGATCATATGGTTCTTGACTCTTTTCTTGTTGATATAATCTATTACACTGATAGATTTGCGAATGTTGAACCACGCTTTCATCCCAGGGATGAATCCCACTTGGTCATGATGGATAATCCTTTTAACGTTCTGTTGGATCCTATTAGCTAGGATCTTGTTGAGAATTTTGGCGTCCATATTCATTATGGATATCTGTCTGTAATTCTCTTTTTTGATGGGGTGTTTGCCTGGTTTGGGGATCAAGGTAATACTGGACTCATCGAATGAGTTTGGTAGTTTTCCTTCTGTTTCTATTTTTTT
>NW_023193178.1:0-4811 GCF_002007445.2 Ailuropoda melanoleuca
AGAATCATCGGCATCCCTGAGGGGGTGGAGAAAGAGAGAGGTCTAGAAGAGATATTTGAACAAATTGTAGCAGAGAACATCCCTAAGATGACAAAGGACACAAGCATTTGTGTCCAAGAGGCAGAGAGGACCCCTCCCAAGATCAATGAGATAGACCTACACCACATCACATCATAGTGCAATTCGCAAATACTAGATCCAAGGATACAGTCTTGAAAGTGGCCAGGGGGAAGAAAATCCTTACGTACAGAGGGAAGAATATCAGAATATCTGACATTTCAGACCTGGCTACGGAGACCTGGCAGGCCAGGAAGGGCAGGGTATTTTCAAAGCTCTAACTGAGAAGAACATGCAACAAGGAAACTTTATCCACCAAGGCTGTCATTCAGAATTGATAGAGAGATAAGGACTTGCCAAGACCGGCAGAAACTGAAGCAATTTGTGACCACCAAGCAAGCCCTAAAAGAAATATTAAGGAGGGTTCAATAAAAATAAAAAGACCCTAAGAGTGATACAGAACAGAAATTTACAATCCATAGAAACAAAGACTTTACAGGCAACATGGCATATTAAAATCATATCTCTCAGTAATCACTCTCTATGTGAATGGCCTAAATGCTCCCATAAAACGCCACAGGGCTGCAGTTTGGATAAGAAGACATGACCCATCCATTTGCTGTCTACAAGAGAATCGTCTTGAACCTAAAGATACATCCAGACTGAAAGTGAAGGTATGGAAAACCATTTTTCATTACAATGGACCTCAAAAGAAAGGTGGGGTAGCAATTTTCATATCAGACAGATTAGATTTTAAACTAAAGACTGTAGTTAGAGACACAGAAGGACACTATATTATTCTTAAAGGATGTATCCAACAAGTGGGTATGACAATTATAAATATCTATGCCTCAATCAGGGGAGCAGTTAGATACACAAGCCAACGCTTAACCAGAATAAAGAAACATACAGATAATAATACGATAATAGTAGGGGACCTCAGCACTCTGCTCTCAGCAATAGACAGATCACCTAAGCAGAAAATCAACAAAGAAACAAGAGCTTTGAATGACATACTGAACCACATGGACCTCATAGATATATATAGAACACTACACCCAGAACAACAGAATACTCATTCTATTCTAATGCACATGGAACTTTCGCCAGAATAGACCATATACTGGGTAACAAAACAGGTCTCAACTGATACCAAAAGACTGAAATTATTCCCTGCATATTCTCAAACCACAACGCTTTGAAACTGGAACTCAATCACAGGGAAAATTTGGAAGACTCAAACACTTGGAAACTAAGAACCATCCTGCTCAGGATGATTGGGTAAACCAGGAAATTAAAAATCAATTTAAACAACTTTTGGAGACCAACGAGAATGAAAACACAACAGTCCCAAACCTATGGGACACTGCAAAGGCAGTCCTAAGGGGAAAATATAAAGCCATCCAAGCCTCACTCAAAAGAATAGAAAAATCAAAAATGCGGTTTTTATATTCTCACCTCAAGAAGCTGGAGCTAGAACAGAAGAACAGGCCTAACCCACACACAAGAAGGCAGCTGATCAAGATTAGAGCAGAGACCAATGAATTAGAAACCAGGAGCACAGTAGAGCAGATCAACAGAACTAGAAGCTGGTTCTCTGAAAGGATAAATAAGATCAATAAGCCACTGGCCAGACTTATTCAAAAGAATAGAGAAAGGACCCAAATTAATAAAAATATGAATGAAAGGGGAGAGATCATGACCAACACCAAGGAAATAGAGACTATTAGAAACTATTATCAACAAATATATGCCAATAAATTAAACAACCTGGAAGAAATGGATGCCTTCCTGGAAACCTATAAACTACCAAGACTGAAGCGGGAAGAAATTGATTATTTAAACAAACCAATTAATTATGAAGAGATTGAAGCAGTGATCAAAAACTTCCCCAAAAACAAGAGTCCAGGGCCTGACGGCTTCCCCAGGGAATTCTACCAAACATTCAAAGAAGAAATAATACCTATTCTCCTGAAGCTTTTTCAAAAAATAGAAACACAAGGAAAACTACCAAACTCATTCTATGAGGCCAATATTACCTTGATCCCCAAACCAGGCAAAGACCCTATCAAAAAGGAGAATTACAGACTGATATCCCTGATGAATATGGACATCAAAATTCTCAAAAAGATCCTGGCTAATAGGATCTAACAGTACATTAAAAGGATTATGCATCACGACCAAGTGGGATTCATCCCTGAGATGCAAGGCTGGTTCAACATTCACAAATTGATCACTGTGGTAGATCACATCAACAAGAAAAGAGTCAAGAACCATATGATCCTCTCAATAGATGCAGAAAAAGCATTTGACAAAATACAGCATCTTTTCCTGATTAAAACCCTTCAGAGTGTAGGAATAGAGGGTACATTCCTCAATTTCATAAAAACCACCAATGAAAGCCTACAGCAAATATCATTCTCAATGGGGAAAAGCTGGAAGCCTTTCCCTTAAGATCAGGAACACGACAAGAATGCCCACTCTCACCATTATTATTCAACTTAGTATTAGAAGTCCTTGCAACAGCAATGAGGTAACAAAGAGGGATAAAAGGTATCCAAATCAGCAAAGAAGAAGTCAAAATGTCTCTCTTCGCAGATAACATGATACTCTATATAGAAAACCCAAAAGACTCCACCCCCAAACTACTGGAAGTTATAGAGCAATTCAGTAATATGGCGGGATACAAAATCAAGGCTCAGAAATCAGTTGCATTTCTATACATGAACAATGAGACTGAAGAAAGAAAAATTAGGGAATCCATCCCACTAACAATAGCACCAAAAATCATATGTTATCTCGGAATTAACTTAACCAGAGAGGTAAAGGATCTATATTTTAGAAACTACAAATCACTCTTGAAAGACACTGAAGAAGACACAAAAAGATGGAAAAACATTGAAGGGTCATATGCACCCCAATGTTCATAGCAGCAATGTCCACAAATAGTGGAAGCTAAATAGTGGAAGGAGCTGAGATGCCCTTCAACAGATGACTGGATTAAGAAGTTGTGGTCCATATATACAATGGAATATTACTCAGCTAACAGAAAGAACGAGTTCCCAACATTTGCTGCAACATGGACGGCACTAGAGGAGATAATGCTAAGCGAAATAAGTCAAGCAGAGAAAGACAATTATCATATGATTTCTCTCATCTATGGAACATAAGAACTAGGATGATCGGTAGGGGAAGAAAGGGATTAAGAAGGGGGGTAATCAGAAGGGGGAATGAAGCATGAGAGACTATGGACTCTGAGAAACAAACTGAAGGCTTCAGAGGGGCGGGGGGTGGGGGGAATGGGATAGACTGGTGATGGGTGGTAAGGAGGGCACGTATTGCATGGTGCACTGGGTGTTATATGCAACTAATGAAGCATCGAACTTTACATCGGAATCTGGGATGTACTGTATGGTGACTAACATAATATAATTAAAAAAACATTTAAAAAACACTTCATTTAAGATTTTTCTATTCTTTTGAGTGAGGCTTGGATGGCAATGTATTTTCCCCTTAGGACTGCCTTTGCAGTGTCCCATAGGTTTTGAACCATTGTGTTTTCATTCTCGTTGTTCTCCATAAATTGTTTAAATTGATTTTTGATTTACTGGTTTATCGAATCATTCTCAAACTCAACACATGAGAAACAAATAAAGAAATCATAAAATGGGAAGAAGATATGAACAGACACTTTTACAATGATGACATACAAATGGCTAACAGACACATGAAAAAATGTTCAAAATCACTAGCCATCAGGGAAATTCAAATCAAAACCACACTAAGATACCACCTTACGCCAGTTAGAATGGCAAAAATGGACAAGGCAAGAAACAACAATTCTGGAGAGGATGAGAAAGGGGATCCCTCCTACATTGTTGGTGGGAATGCAAGTTGGTACAGCAAGTTGGTACTCTGGAAAACAGTGTGGCGGTCCCTTAAAAAGTTAAAAATTGACATACCCTATGACCCAGCCATTGCACTACTGGGTATTTACTCCAAAGATAGAGATGTAGTGAAGAAAAGGGCCATATGCACCCCAATGTTCATAGCAGCATTGTCCACAATAGCTAAATCGTGGAAGGAGCCGAGATGCCCTTCAACAGATGACTGGATTAAGAAGCTGTGGTCCATATATACAATGGAATATTACTCAGCTATCAGAAAGAACGAATTCTCAACATTTGCTGCAACATGGACGGCACTGGAGGAGATAATGCTAAGTGAAATAAGTCAAGCAGAGAAAGACAATTATCATATGATTTCTCTCATCTATGGAACATAAGAACTAGGAGGATCGGTAGGGGAAGAAAGGGATAAAGAAAAGGGGGGTAATCAGAAGGGGGAATGNCTGAAACATAAGAACTAGGATGATTGGTAGGGGAAGAATGGGATAAAGAAAGAGGGGGTAATCAGAAGGGGGAATGAAACATGAGAGACTATGGACTATGAGAAACAAACTGAAGACTTCAGAGGGGAGGGGGTGGGGGAATGGGATAGACTGGTGATGGGTAGTAAGGAGGGCACGTATTGCATGGTGCACTGGGTGTTATACGCAACTAATGAAGCATCAAACTTTACATCGGAATCTGGGGATGTACTGTATGGTGANATACATCGGAATCTGGGATGTACTGTATGGTGACTAACATAATATAATAAAAAAATCATTAAAAAAAAAGAATCGAGAGAGGTTAAGATGGCGGAGGAGTAGGGGACCCCTTTTTCAGCCGGTCCCCTGAGTTGAGCTGGAT
>NW_023193179.1:0-569 GCF_002007445.2 Ailuropoda melanoleuca
AGTATTATTACAAATATACCCATTATATTAATAGATATTCTGATCAGTATAAATTTTTGTACATTTTAAATAAATTACTAGTTTTCAGTATAAATTAAAATAAAAGAAATGCATTCTACCCAGTTGCTTCATTATTCTTAGTATTATGTGATTTTTATTTGTGACTTAAGAAATCATTTGGGAATCCTTTATTAACCCAGGACTACTATTCTAAATATTGACTATAATTGTACTATTGTTTAGGTTAATACAAGTTTCTAATTAAAAAAACAAGTTTGATAAATTGTTCTTGGCTGACATGACTGTGGGGGTCCTACAGTAGGAAGTACTAGCTCAAATTGTGGGGCCAGATAATATCTACAATGCAAGCTGAGCAACNCCAGATAATATCTACAATGCAAGCTGAGCAACTAGCCATTTTGAGAGGATTTAGGAGTGTAGTAAGTCATCGTATGTGTAACAAATACATAAAAAAATGTGACCTATCTAAAGCATAACTTTTTTTTTGTCTCCCATTTGGTTTTGAAAATTTATTTTGTAAACTCTCTTCTAGCAAAACTTTTTACAGC
>NW_023193180.1:0-840 GCF_002007445.2 Ailuropoda melanoleuca
ACCCTGGAAAAATAGTTTTTTTTAAAAAGAATAAAAATAATTTTCTAGAATTGAAAAGAGCAGATTAGACATAGCGAAAGACAGAAATAGTGGGCTGGATGACAGATCTACATAAGTGATCTGAATGCAGCACAAAAAAGTGGAAAAGACAGGCATGGATAAAAGAATGAGCCGTCCAATGCAGACCTGGCACGAGTTCTTAAAGTGAAGAATGGAGAAAATGCAAAGGAGGTAACAGTCAAATAGATAATGAGACTATTCCAGAATCCCAGAGACATGTAAGATTCCTTCAATTTAAGAAGCATGCTAAATCCAAAGCAGGATAAGCAAGTGGGAATCCACAGCAGGACACGCTGTGACAAAATCACACGTCCATCAAACCTGACCAAGATCACAAAAGCCCCGGGTCAGAAAAGACAGATCACCCCAGAAGAAACCACCCCTGGACTGAGAGCTAACTTTCTGACAGCGACACACATTACCAGAAGACAATAAAACATCTTCAAAGCGCTGAGTGTGACATGTGTCACCCACAGTTCCATGCCCAGCTAAACTATCGTTCAAGGAAGAGAGAGGAAAGAGACATTTCTCTGATAGACAAAAAGTGAGAGTGCTTAGCCCGCAGAAACCATTCCTGACTTCACAACTAACTCCTGTCCAAACTGAAGAGCGAGAGCCTGGGAGCAGCTGTGAGGTGCACCACCGGGGGAGCACGGAATGCACAGTGAACACAGAGCTCCGCGTGGCTGCGGAGGCTACTGCCATTACGTGTGATGCTGTTTCCTCAGACTTGCTTCAGGCGTGTGTGCACCCATGTGTGCATGTGCCTGTCTGTGCTTA
>NW_023193181.1:0-342 GCF_002007445.2 Ailuropoda melanoleuca
ATAATGGTTAAAGAATGTTTATACTTCTAAGTGTGAAGGGGAAAGAGATTGTCTCTGAAGTGAAAGAACCAATAGAAAAATAATTAATAATAAATAATGATTAACAAATAATAATTGCATCTAATAAATTATGGATTTAATAAATTAAACAAAATGAATAATAATTGAGATAAAAGCCTACCCTTAAGATCAGGAACACGACAAGGATGCCCACTCTCGCCAGTATTATTCAACATAGTACTAGAAGTCCTTGCAACAGCAATCAGACAACAAAAAGGGATAAAATGTATCCAAATAGGCAAAGAAGAAGTCAAACTGTCTCTCTTCACAGATGACATGATA
>NW_023193181.1:360-591 GCF_002007445.2 Ailuropoda melanoleuca
AAAACCCAAAAGAATCCACTCCCAAACTATTAGAAGTTATAGAGCAATTCAGTAATGTGGCAGGATACAAAATCAATGCTCAGAAATCAGTTGCATTTCTACACATGATTAATGAGACTGAGGAAAGGGAAATTAGGGAATCGATCCCATTTACAATAGCACCGAAAACCATACGTTACCTTGGAATTAACTTAACCAGAGACGTAAAGGATCTATATTCTAGAAACTATA
>NW_023193182.1:0-1867 GCF_002007445.2 Ailuropoda melanoleuca
CCCCAATCCTAAAATCTAAGCATTTGCTTCTTTTTAATGTTATTTTATGTTAAGGGAAGGACTTTGGAGCCATTACCCTATCTAGAAATTGTATAGAACATTCATCTTCCAGAATAGTCAAGTCGATAAACCCACAATTATTTATTTCTACACTTTTGAAACATGGTGAGATCCATTCTAGAATTCTCGATGTATTGACATTTTCCTTTGAATAATCTTAAAACTGCTTGAATAAATTAAAAATTTGGATTCTTGAGTGGTTTTAAAATCATCTAAAAATGTTTTGGCACCTGATTCTTCTTAGTACCTCTCAATTCATTCACAAAATTTACTCTGATTCCCAGTGGAAGAAAATTATTTAAATAATTCAGTATTATATACTGTGACACCATGTTCTCCAGGTTTTAGTGTCAATTGGTATTTACTGTCCCAGACNATTGGTATTTACTGTTCTCCAGATTTTAGTGTCAATTGGTATTTACTGTCCCAGACTGAACACTAAATTCATAAAATTTTTAAAATACAATTATTCTGTAATTGATTATATATAGAATAACCATAGTTTGCCAGGACTTTTTTGAGAATGAAAGTAGACACTGCTAACAATTACACCAGGACTGTGGACATAAATCAGGACCATCCCAGGCAAATCAGGCATCTTATATAAGACTGATTTTAGGGGCGCTGGGTGGCATAGCGGTTGAGCGTCTGCCTTCGGCTCAGGGTGTGATCCCGGCGTTGTGGGATCGAGCCCCACATCAGGCTCTTCTGCTATGAGCCTGCTGCTTCCTCTCCCACTCCCCCTGCTTGTTTCCCCCTCTCGCTGGCTGTCTCTATCTCTGTCAAATAAATAAATAAAATCTTTAAAAAAAAAAAGACTAATTTAGTGTAGGATGACTGATTGTAATTAATTTTGAGGTCTTTTAGGCATATTTTTATTAATGCTGGGATTATAAAACAATTACCCATCATTTTATATTCTCTCTGCTCAGATCATAAAATCAAGAGAGTGAGGGGGTCATAAGTGATAAATATCAGTGTTACTATGCATCAGAACTGTAGGAATCTCATAAAGCATCATAACACTGTACTTTAAAGAACTATAGGACCCGGAATATAGACAAAGCCAAGTGTATTTGTTTGCAACTCTTTTTAGGTAAGCTTTATGTAAAATAACCTTTCAGGGTGCCTGGTGGCGTCTGCCTTTNCGCCTGGTGGCATCTGCCTTTGGCTCAGGTCCTGATCCCTAGTCCCGGGATCAATGGAGCCCTACGTCCAGCTTCGTGCTCAGCAGGGGGTCTGCCTCTCCCTCTCCCTCTGCCCCCCCAAATAAATAAATAAAATCTTTAAAATAGCCTTTCAAAGTCATCGCTATTGCTAAAAAGGTAATTATTCTCCTAGTTAGAATAAACACTTTAAATCTTAGTCTGCTTGGGCTGCAATAACAAAATACCATAAACTTAAGCAACAAAATTTTTTCACAGTGTTAGAGGCTAGAAGTCGAAGATCAGTGTGCCAGCATGGTGTGGTTCCAGAGAAGCTTGTAGACAGCCGCCTAGTTACTGAGTGCTCACAGGGCCTTTCCTTGGTGAATGTGCATGGAGAGAGGTCTTCATCTTACAAAGCCACCAGTCCTATCATATTAGGAGGACTTCACCTTTATGACCTCATTTAACATTACCTTCTAAAAGCCCTACCTCCAAATATAGTCATACTGAAGTTTAGGGTTTCAACATGAATTTTGGGAAGGAATTCAGTCTGTAGAAATACAGGAAATTTAAAATATGCACACAAAATTTTTAAAAATTCTGTTGTTACCTGCTTTTTAAAGAAGGTAATATATCCTCTTGTGCTCCACATAATTTTT
>NW_023193183.1:0-205 GCF_002007445.2 Ailuropoda melanoleuca
AAACATGCCTAGCTGCAGGGAAAGCTAGGAAATAGTCTCTAGCTGGGCAATCACTGTCAGTCACAATTTTATTAATGCCAAGAAAAAAAGAAAGGGTTTTAGAAGACAGCTAGAAGGCTCTACTACATCCATAAATATGATTTAATAAAATGATACGTTAGTGAATCACAGTGAGATTTTTTTTTAAAGATTTTATTTATTTATT
>NW_023193183.1:375-1618 GCF_002007445.2 Ailuropoda melanoleuca
CTCCTAGTAACTTTTGATTGGATGAGTGATAGTGTAGATTTGTAGATTTTACCTTGTTAGGCGTTCAATACTTTTGTATTTTATTCTGGGACATAGCTAATAGGAAAGTTTAATTCTTTTGGTTTCTGCATTTAAGCTTTGCTCGGTGGAATAAGGGTCTGTGGGTAATATTTCCTCAGAACAATGGCTATAACAGTAGTTTACCTGATGACCTATGAATTGCGAGGTTTTCAACTTTAGTCACATATTATTCCTGGCCTTGTGTGAGCAAGGGATTGTACTCACTGCCCCTTCTACATGATTCTTTTCCTGACATCTGGTATTATCTTTATGTGCCAGTGCCAATCAGTATTCAGCTAAAGGTTCCAAGGGGACCCACACAGTACCATATAAAGAGAACACGCTTTGGAGTTACACAACCTCACATTCTAATTCCAGTTCTGCCTGTTTCTAGCTGTGTGATTTAGGTCAACTCAAATTTCCTTAGCCTCAAGAAACTCATTTCTCACTTGCAAATGGAAATAATAATTATTTGTGTGAAAAATCGGGAATAATCACAGTAATAATGACTGTGAAGAATGGCTGCAAGGATAAATGTTGTTTGGACCTAGCACAGTTCCTGGCACAGGGCAAGTTTTAAATGTCACTGTAAAAGTAAATGGAGGTAGTAAATAACACTAATAGAATGTAATTTAAATGAGACACACCATTCAAAATTTGGAAAGAAAATTAATCAGAAATGGATACTCTGTAGTTGATTATATAGATTATAAATTTACAATTCAGCTTCCTGCTAAAGGTGTACCAAAGAGATAGAAGCAAAAAGACAATCACTCTTTTACTTTGAAGATTCATTGAATCTTAATGCAACTTCTCATTTTACCTTGAGTAAATGCAATTTTTTCTAGTGGGTTTTTTTTTCCCAGAAAAAGTCAACATTTTTAATATATATAAGGAAGGTTAAATTACTGTTGGCCATAAATTGTCAATGGCAGAACTAAAACTAGAACTCAGGTATCTATCTGCATCTCGGGGCAGCCTGACTAAAGGAAGTGGAAATACTTTTTTGCTTAAAACTGTCCGAATAGGGGCGCCTGGGTGGCTCAGTCTGTTAAACCTTTGCCTTAGGTTCAGGTCAGGATCCCAGAGTCCTCGGATCAAGCCCTGCATCGGGCTCCCTGCTCAGCGGGGAGCCTGTTTCTCCCTCTCTGCCCTTCCCCTGCTCTCTCTCTCTCTCTCTCTC
>NW_023193184.1:0-1017 GCF_002007445.2 Ailuropoda melanoleuca
ATATATGGTAAATCTTTCTCTCAACTTCATTGTGAACCTAAAACTGCTCTAAAATAAAGACTTTTTGGAGGAGGAAAAAATAAATAAATAAAAATAAAAAGAGCCTCCTGCTGGGAGGCCACAGAGCAGTATGGGGAGGAGGAGAGGGGCCCGCATGGGGAACGGGCAGATTTCTCTCCTTGGACGACTCCCCTCAGCTCTGCTCCACTGGTGAGTTGTGTTCTCATTTTGGGACATGTCCTGCTTTCTCTAGATGGTTCGCAGAAAGGGAGCTGGTTGTTTTATTTGAATTATAGTATTTTTGCCGTACATTTTAAAGTCTGTTTCCGTGGTATATTCTCGAGCACTTATTCTTTGTGAAACCTGTTTAAGTGAAGGCTCGTTCAGTCTTCACAGTTGCAATTATTTACTATGGGTTCTTCTCCAATTGAACTTTAATTATTTCTCATGTTTTCAGTTTCCAAATCACAGTATCTTGAAGCATTTTCTATAGAGATGGGGTAATATTTAGTTTTGGAACTAAACTGCCAACAGGTTTTCTAAATAATGAGATCATAGGATGTAAGGCCTCACCCTGGAGATTTTTCAGGTTGAGGCTCTCTGTGGTTCTGATGGTGCAGTGATGTCCTCCTGAGAGGGTAGCGAGGGCTCTGTGGTTACCCAGCTGACCAGTGACAGAATCGGACTCGAACCCAGGTCTCCTAACACTCTTGTCCATAACTCTCCAGTCTACCCTGTAGGTTTTAGCGTTTGAATTACAGGTGAGAAGGAAAAATCACGGTATGATTTTGTTTTTCCATGTGTTTTAATCTGATTAAAAATGAGTTTTCTAGTTTTAGAAATGCCTGTGTCGAGGGGCACCTGGGGGGCTCAGTCAGGTAAGCATCTGCCTTTGGCTCAGGTCATGATCCTGGGGTCCTGGGATCCAGCTCACCTGCTCAGTGGCGAGGCTGCTTCTCCCTCTGTCCCTCCACTTCCCCACCCCATGCGCTCTTTCTCAAGTAAATAAAATCTTAA
>NW_023193185.1:0-673 GCF_002007445.2 Ailuropoda melanoleuca
ATATTTTTAAGAAGGAAGCCATTAGATTGAGATGGCTCTCTTGCCTTGGTTGCCTGCTTAAGCAAACCAAAACTTCTCCTTGTTATTTCTTAATTTATCTATTTCAATAGCTTATTACCTAATCTTTCTTCCTTCAACCGCAACCCTCATCAATCTAACTGCCATTTTTGTCTAGAGTGAAATTTGACATAGAAATCTAACCATATCACTGACCCTAAATATATCCAATTTTGGGGAAATACATACTAAACCCCCCAAAATATATTTCTTCTTAACCGTCCTACAATAATCCAGTCATTGCCCACTGTTTCCATTTTTCTAAATATGTCATGATATTCTCTACCTTTGTGATTTGCACAGTCTTCTTTCTGTCAAAAACAGCCAGCCCTGCTCCTACAAATTCTTGTTTATCGTGTTTCAGTTTGTTAGTCATGATGCTCCGAAACTGCCCGTATTTNATGATGCTCCGAAACTGCCCGTATTTCTAGACATAGGTTATTTACTAATATTTCTGTCTCTCCTTTTGACAATGTTCTTATTACAAGCTCTGCTTTAGTAACTGATAAATACAGGTATTATAATGGTTGTATGAGTGAATGGGGAAATGATGAAAGGTATGAGATGGGCAGAACTGATGAGATGCAGATAATAGGAATGGCATATAAAGAAGGCA
>NW_023193186.1:0-575 GCF_002007445.2 Ailuropoda melanoleuca
GAATATAGAATCCCTAAGGGCAGAAATGAGAGTGAATCTGACAGAAATTAAAAATTCTATGAGCCAAATGAGTCAAAACTAGAGGCTCTGATGGCCAGGGTCACCGAGGCAGAGGAACGCATTTGCGAATTGGAGGATGGGTTAGTAGAAGAAAAAACGAAAATAGAAGCTGGTCTTAAAAAAATCCACGCCCACGAATGTAGATTACGGGAGATTACTGACTCTATGAAACGATCCAATGTCAGAATCATCGGCATCCCTGAAGGGGTGGAGAAAAACAGAGGTCTAGAAGAGATATTTGAACAAATTGTAGCTGAAAACTTCCCTAATCTAGCAAGGGAAACAAGCATTCGTGTCCAAGAGGCAGAGAGGACCCCATCCAAGCTCAACCAGGACAAACCTACGCCACGGNAGTGCAATTCGCAAATATTAGGATCCAAGGATACGGTATTGAAAGCGGCCAGGGCAAAGAAATTTCTCACGTACAGAGGCAAAAATATCAGAATTACGTCAGACCTGTCTACAGAGACCTGGAATGAGAGAAAGGCTTGGGGGGGCATTTTCAAAGCTCTTTC
>NW_023193187.1:0-252 GCF_002007445.2 Ailuropoda melanoleuca
TAATTCCTCCACTCCATATATAAAGGGCTGCAACAATGAGATTGTAAGACAGTGCCTGTGGCCTTCACAAAGCAAAGCCAAGGAGTCAGGAGCAGAGCTGTGAAACTTGACCTACTTTGCACTACAGCAAGATATCAGCTCACCTGCAAATTCATCTTTAAGGTACAGTGTGTTGAGCTTGTGTTGTCATATGTGGGAACAGCTCACATTTGGAGCTGGGAATTGAGATACAATCCTTTTTTTTTTTTAAAA
>NW_023193187.1:386-613 GCF_002007445.2 Ailuropoda melanoleuca
GCTGGGATCACGCCCTGAGCCGAAGGCAGACGCTTAACGACTGTGCCACCCAGGAGCCCCTGAGATACAATCCTTATACTTTTGTCCTATGTTGGCCTCTTGGGCTCATTTTCTCCCCACTTTGCACCAGTTTGAGAATAAGTTTCAACAGAAGCCTTCCATCTCTGATTTCTGCATGTCAACAATGCATAGATTTCAAGTTAAAGAGTATGAAAAAAAATTAGCAT
>NW_023193188.1:0-952 GCF_002007445.2 Ailuropoda melanoleuca
GTAAATATATACACATGTAAATATATATGTGTATATATACACATGTAAATATATATACATAAATATATATACACACGTAAATATATATATGTGTATATATACACATGTAAATATATATACACATATACATATATATGTAAATATATATACACTTAAATATATATGTAAATGTATATATACATGTAAATATATATATATATACACGTAAAATATATATATTTCTTTTTTTTTAAAATCTCACCAAGTGATGCTAAAGAAAACAAAGGTAAAAAGCTCTGAAATAGACACCAGGTAAAGAAGATTGCAGTACTTTATTCATTCTCCATTTATCCATTTTGCAGTTATTTACTGAGTATTTAACCTATATACTTTTCAGACCCACATGAAGTTGATGCACTTTTCTGCACTTGTGGGACTTCTTTTGAAGTTTTATGTACAGAAGCATCTCTACTCATTTTATAGGCACAGAATTGCCTTACCACCTCTGAGAAAAAAAGTAACTTCTAACACACTGAATACTGTAACATGGTTTTCTAGCAAACACTTCCACCTTCTAGCTCTGCAGGGTGTTTCCTTTCAAGGTCACCCTGAAGTGGGAGCTATAAAGGGACTGACATAATGAGGAACATATGTCCAGAGAAAGCATGCTATCCCCCGCCCCTGCCCAGCTTTGAGAAGTTAGTGCTGAAATTACCTATCAGCAAAAGGATTAAACTTTACAGTGACAGAGAGAGAGAGAAAGAAATTATTTTAGCCTCAGAGTTCTTTAGAGAGTTTTTGTCATTCCAGAATGGGTGCTAGCATACTAAGGAGTGGCTACTTTATTTCAGTCTCTTACAGAAAAGAGCCCCCATCAGCACCTCAGTAGACAGCTTGCCTTGTAATGAGACTAAATAATAAAGACTAACAAGTAAAAAAAGAAAAAGGCTAACAAGTACTGAATCATTTTATG
>NW_023193189.1:0-360 GCF_002007445.2 Ailuropoda melanoleuca
TATACTGATAAATCAGATATCTCTCAAAATATCTGTGTATCTACTTTCCTAATTATCTATCAATGCTGACTGACCACTGTGCTATTTCATGAAGGTATATATAGAAGCACTCTGATATATGTACATACAAATACTGTGCATTTTAGATCTCTGTATACAATAAAATCCTTAGGATCACAGGCTCTATAACCTCTAAACACCTAAAAATACACATTACTTAAATAATTAATAAGAGTATTAATTCCTAAGTCACTAAAGCATTCTGAACTCTATAGTGTGTGTCCCTTTTAATAGAATATTTTTTTCAAGATTTTATTTATTTATTCGACAGAGATAGAGACAGCCAGCGAGAGAGGGAAC
>NW_023193189.1:375-824 GCF_002007445.2 Ailuropoda melanoleuca
GGGAGAGGAAGAAGCAGGCTCCCAGCAGAGGAGACTGATGTGGGGCTCGATCCCATAACGCCAGGATCACGCCCTGAGCTGAAGGCAGACGCTTAACCGCTGTGGCACCCAGACGCCCCTTTTTAATAGAATCTGTTATGAAAACATTAGAAGGCATGAAAAATTGCATGTATGACTCATTGCAGCAACACTGTAGAGAACTGTGCTTGGCTAGACTCGAGAGGATTCTCCTCTCAGTAATGGGATTCATTCTAGGAAAGCAATTCCATAAAGCTGTAAAATCTAGATAACTGAGAGCAATGCAAAATAATTATTATCTATGAACATACAGATACGATTATGAACAAACTTTTCAAAAAACTAAGGTAGACTTTCTGCAGCCAATAACTAGGTTCAAGGTAGTCCTGGAAAAAAAGATCTAATTGGTCGGTTATAGAACTCTTCCCCTA
>NW_023193190.1:0-2006 GCF_002007445.2 Ailuropoda melanoleuca
AAGCTTTCCCAAACAAGGCATTAAACCCAGATGTCATATAGAAAAGGACAGATTTGTGTATGCTAAAAACAAAATTGTACATCAAAGGGCACTATTAACAAGTTAAAAACAAGTAATAGTTTAGAAAAAAATATTTGTAGTATATAGCAGAGTAGGGGTTAATATCCAGAATAGCCAAAGAAATCCTACAAATCATGAAGAAACACAAATGACCCAAGAGAATTATTCCGATAATATAAACTGAAAATACACAGAAGAAATACAAAAAAGTCAATAAAAGCTTTATAAGTAAATATTTAAAAAACTGATAATAGCCAGTGTACATAAAGATACAAGGATATAGGCACTTTTCTCAATGCTGGTAGAAGTATAAATATGTGGTGAGCCTGGGTGGCTCAGTCGGTTAAGTGTCTGCCTTCTGCTCAGGTCATGATCCCAGAGTCCTGGGATCCATTCCGCATCAGGCTCCCTGCTCAGTGCGGAGCCTGCTTCTCCCTCTCCTGCTCCCCCTGCTTGTGCTCTCTCTCTCTAATAAACAAACAAATCTTAAAAAAAAAAAGTATAAATATGTATTATAAGGATATAAATTTTTTTGCAAAAGCAAAAAATTAGGAACAATCTAAATATCCAGTAAAAAAGTAATAAAACATTTTATGGTATGGTGAAATTATAGAATATTATATAGCCATTAAAAGGAGACAGACCAAAATACAAAGAAAGATTTCCAGAACATACTGTCAAAGGGAAGAAAACAAATCACTGAACAATAAGTACAGTGAGATATAACTTATAATTAAAAAAAAAAACTATAAATGTGATTAGTACATATACGGCTATATAATCATGCAAAGAAAGGTTTGGAAGGAAAAAACACCAAACTGCAAACAGTTTGCTAACCTCTGGAGAGAGAAGTGTGTATGTGCCTGTGTTGGTTTCGTGTGTACGTGGGTAAGGTGAATTAAGAGCGACTTTTACATTTTCCTGCGTTATACGAGTTTCTCCAATAAAAATGGTTATTACATAATTATCAAAAAAAGGAAAATCATAATAAGCACCTCTAGCTCTAATTATTAGACATGCTTGGCTTTCTAAGGAACATTGCTCTTTACAGACATGTTATCTTGAAACACAGTTACAAATTTGATGAAGGAAAGCATGCTGTGCCCCAAAATACATGAAAGGTAATATTTTTTAAAACATGACATATGTATAACATGCTTTTGCGGGCATCATTTTTTTATTTTTTTAAAGATCTTATTTATTTATTTTGACAGTGAGTGAGCACAAGCGGGGAGAATGGGAGAGGGAGAAACAGGCCCCCTGCTGAGCAGGGAGCCTGATCTGGGTTTAATCCCAAGACTCTGGGATCATGACCTGAACCAAAGGCAGACACTTAACCGACTGAGCCACCCAGGTGCCCCGGAGTCATCATTTTTTTAAAGTGTCAAAGTGTCGTATAAGCTCTTGGAAGACAATGACTTTGATTTTCCAAGATTTTTCCCCATTATTTATGTATATGTGTGTGTGTGTGTGTACACACATATATATATCTTCTCATATATATATATACGCACACATATATATACACATATATATGAAGATATTTAAGCTGTGTATAAAATACTATGCAAATACACTTTATTCTATTAGTCTCTAAAACCATCCACTATCATTTAGTGTAGTGGATTATATCTGCCCGTAAAATGCTAAACTCTAAACCCAACAGAGAAACATGTTTAGGCAAGGGCAGTGAGGGCAAAGAAAAAGAGCAATTGAGAATAAGCAAAGTGAAGATTTTCACAGTCAGCTGAACTATGTGACTGACACCAAGGAGAGAAAGCCGAGCGTGGATATAAAAGATCTGGAGACCAATGACGGCTGCAGGAGCGGTCTCACAGCAGTGACTCTCGATGGGGGACTGGGGTGGAGGAAGCTGTCAGGATCCTGAACAATATTATATTTAGGAAATAAAACTTTTAACTGGCTTTCCAATGTAGACCTAAAAT
>NW_023193191.1:0-1770 GCF_002007445.2 Ailuropoda melanoleuca
ACCCAAGAGAAAGGTAATGTTAGCCACACATCCCTTGTCCCAATTCTAATTATATGTTTGGTTGTCTATGACCAAAAAAAACAAAAAACAAAAAACCTGATTTCCGTGTATTCTTCAATACACTTACATGCTTACGTTTATACCAATCTCAAAAAGTAGGTGAGATATTGCTTTCGCAAGAATTTCTCAGATTCTCTATCGTAAGTTGTATCAATTTCCTGGACTAATAAGGAAGGTTATAGAACTTCCTCCTCAGCAATATATTATTAACAAAAATATTCTTATTTTTCTAATTAAATGGCATATATATAAACTTTAATTATGTTTGGTTTCAAAAGGAGGACACTGCTGAGGTAGATAAAATTTCCATCCACAAATAAACAAATTCTATATTCTATATGCCAAAACAATAAGTTTGATTTAAAAACTTAATGCACTGCAAAGTGTAGGGACTATGCGCTATGTTATGAAGGATACATATTGATTATGGAACCCAATATATAACTAGCTTATGTGTCCATTAGGATGTTTTTTACTTATTTCTCATAAACCTTGTTACAAAAAAGGGGTCAAATTAGCAACTGTGGGTAAAAAGAAAAATAAGTATTTAACATAGAATTTAATGTTTATTGTCTCACATATTACTTTTTCTTTTAACAGAAAGTGCCTTTTAAAATGTAATGATTTCACTAGAACATTTTCAGGAAATAGATATATAAAGATGTAGACAAATTGAAACTGAGCAGTTTTGTAATTTTATGAATGTTTGGGAATTTGAGAACTGACATGATAGATGTTTTTTGTTTCAATATTTTTAACTTTCTCATTAAATAGCTGCTGATTAGATAATGATATTCAAGCACTTTCTGGTTAGTATAGTAATTTTCTTTTCTAATTTTTATGATTTTAAGATCATTAATGTGAGTTTTGGTTTGCATTTTACTCCCAAGCATGGTACAACACTGATGCTGCTTGAGGAGAGAGTGAAAACTTCTCCCAAGTAGTTTCACAGATCTTTATTAAATATTGCACTGAAAAAAGTTTCAAAATAATTTGTCTATGTAAATAAATTTTATTTATATACAAAAATATTTACAATATTAAAATATTTAAAATATTACAGTATACAATATTATTTAAAATAAATAATATAATATGAGTTATATACACTGTATTTTCTCTGAGCAAAGCTAATTAACAATTTCCATTAAACAAGTAAATGGGGATGGGAGACCATCAAATGTGACTTTAAGATTTTATTTTTGATTTATCTTCTCTATTACTATCACACACGTGACATTAAAAAAAGGAAATGTTTTCAAAATGAAAAAATTCCACAAAAGTATTGTTTGTAGAAGTTTAATCAAAATTACTTTTGTAAATAGCCTTAAAAATTATAATTATGTTGATTACTAATATGCATATAAATGCAATTAAAATGAAATGACTTAGTATCACCAGGAAGATAGAAAATTACTTAATTATAAATAATTAAAATTAAATTATAACATATGATATAAAGTATATATACGTCTGTAATTTAAAACCCCATATTTCCTTAAATAATTGGACATGGTGAAATTTTAAATTTTAAGGGGAAGGTAATTGAATATTATGTTGAGTATATTTATTAACAGATACTATCAAAACCAGATTTTACATATATTTATATATATATATACACACAAACACATATATATGGTTCATTTATGCTTTGCAGGTTATTTTAATTTTATTAAAGTATACTTCTGGGAAAACAAGTGTTAATAT
>NW_023193191.1:5007-7784 GCF_002007445.2 Ailuropoda melanoleuca
GGTAACAATTAACAAGGCAGGAAACAGCACTTGCTGGAGAAGATATGGAGAAAGGGGATCCCTCCTACATTGTTGGTTGGAATGCAGGTTGGTGCAGCCACTATGGAAAACAGTGTTAAGTTCCCATAAAAAGTAAAAATTGAGCTACGCTATGACCCAGCCATTGTAATACTGGGTATTTACCCTAAAGATACAGACATAGTGAAGAGAAGGGCCATATGCACCCCAATGTTCATAGCAGCATTGTTCCACAATAGCTAAATCGTGGAAGGAACCGAGATGCACTTCAACCGATGACTGGATTAAGAGCTGTGGTCCGTATATACAATGGAATATTACTCAGTTTTCAGAAAGAAAGAATTCTCAACATTTGCTGCAACATGCACTGCACTAGAGGAGATAATGCTAAGTGAAAGAATTCAAGCAGAGGACAATGATCACATGATTTCTCTCATCTATGGAACGTAAGAACCAGGAGGATCGGTAGTGGATGAAAGGGATAAAGAAAGGGGGGGTAATCAGAAGGGGGAATGAAGAATGAGGGACTATGGACTCTGGAAAACAAACTGAGGGCTTCGGGGGGGTGGGGGAATGTGATAGACTGATGATGGGTAGTAAGGAGGGCACGTATTGCGTGGTGCACTGGGTGTTATACGCAACTAATGAATCATCAACTTTGCATCAGAAACCAGGGATGTACTGTATGGTGACTAACATAATATAATAAAAAAAAATTTTTAAATGTATATCATGTAACATGCACAGCTTCCACTTTTGAGCTACTTAGATTTTAGCTAGTGCATACAATTGTACACATTTAGATAATACAAAACAAAATAATGTCAATGTCTGAACAGGTGTTAGAAACACACCATGAACATTCACTGAATTGTGAAATCCCAAACACAGATGAAAGATCCACAGGTGATCAACTGAGAATGCAAATTTTTCAATATCCTTTGCTCTCAGAAATCTGCCTCTTTATAAAGAACAGAGGATGACTATTTGAAGAAACATGAATGCAGACGATGTTTTTTACGGATGTTTTACGAAATTAAATCTCTATCATAACAACAGAATTTACCAACAACACATCAAATTTTTTCCAAGAATTTCTCATCACTAGTCTCCTTGTCTTTTTTGTCTAACCAGTGTCTGTTTGTTTCATTTCTTCCAGAAAGTCCCTTGTGGAGAGAGGTGATGGATATTTACAATCTTACCACCGTGACTCAGTTTATCCTCATAGGGCTCTCTGACCTCCATGAGGTGTGCTACCCTCGTTTTGTGGTCTTTGCCACCATCTATCAGGTAACCTTGGTAGGAAATGGGGCCATTCTCTTGGCCATTGCGACTGAGAAGAAGCGACATACACCCATGTATTTCTTTTTGGTGAATTTCTTCCTCTTAGACATATTTGCCCATCAGCTACTATCCCCAAGATGCTGGAGAACCTCCTGACTGAGCAGCAAAACATTTCCTTCCTTGGATGTGCTTTTCAGCTTTATTTCCTGGTTTCTCTGGTAGGGACTGAAGTCTTCCTTCTCACTCTCTTGGCTTATGACCGGTGTGTGGCCATCTGCTTCTCCCTTCGTTACATGCTCGTAATGACCAAGTTCCACTGCATCCAGCTGACAGCTGGGACCTGGGCAGCAGGGTTTCTCAATTCCCTTCTCCACACGGTGTCTACATTCCCCCTGTCTTTTTGCAAGTCCAACCGAGTTAACCAATACTATTGTGACATCCCACAAACAATGGCCCTCTCATGCTCATCCACTTATGTAGCTGAAATGCTTGTTTTATTTGTAGGAGGCATCCTGGGGATAAGTGCCTTCCTTTACCTTTATCTCTTACATCTACATCATATCCACCATTCTAAAGATCCAGTCAGTGGAAGGGAAGCACAAAGCCTTCTCCACATGTGCTTCCCACCTCCTAGTGATCTGTCAGTTCTATGGCACAGCAATATTTACCTACATTTGGCTTTCCTCCAGACAACACTCTCCAGCCAGAGACAGACTCATCTCCATTCTATATGGGGTTATTACCCCAATGTTAAACCCTTTGATGTGCAGCCTGAAAACGTGGAGGTCAAAGAAGCACTCAGAAGGCTGCTATGTCACAGAGCATGTTTGCAGAATTATAATTTTAAAGCAGAATATATCTATGCTCACTTTAGAATAAATTCATAGGAAGGATTCATAGAATAATTTTAGTTGATATATAGAACATATATTTTTGTACTCATAGAAATTTATGAACACATTCACAGCCCACATACATATAACTAGTTTACCTGTCTGCATATGTATATCTTTCTCTCTATCCACTAGGCTCTTAATATTTAACATCCAAAAACAGGCATTTTCAAGAGTAAGCAGAGAGCTGTTAATAATTTACAGGCATAAACTGAGCTGCTCTTAAGTTAACTTGAATGTATGTTCATATCCATATCCATAATAATTATAGCTGCATCACCTGTAGGTTTTAGTATTTGTATTAAAACAATATCTGATCATCAATTAATAAATCTTCTTTTTACTAATTCCCTTATGTTATCAACTGTTTATGCTGATATGATACTTTATATTATTATTTCACTCTTTCTCTTTAAATTTTAACTACCACTTATTTTACTTGAATCTCTTTCTTTTTTCTTGTGACTCTATCCCTTCTCAGTTCTACGTGTCTGTGTAAAGAGATCACTTATTTACCAAATCTCTGATTTAGATATCTAATTTAGTTCACGATGTTATTGCATTGTAGCCTGAATACGTTCA
>NW_023193192.1:0-636 GCF_002007445.2 Ailuropoda melanoleuca
ATATATTTTTCTGAGTCTCCTAATTCATCTGCATTAAAATTATATTGCTTTTAATAGGGAAAAAAAGGAATTATAGCTTTCTCAATAATTTGTAAATGATATTGGGTCCTTCTATGACCAGTGTCTACAGTCCAACCATCTATACACTGTACTAATAATTTACAAAGGTACTTCTGGGAATGAAATTGCCATGTAGCTAAATTATCGTAATTTTGATAATAAATGCTTAAAAAGTGGCTTTTTGTTTGTTTGGTTTTCTTGACAAACCCTGATTTCAAAGCATTACCCTGTGAGGTTAGAATTCCTTCCATTATGTCAGCCACTTATTGGGAAAACACTAACATTTGGCAGTTACAGAACATACTAATNGCAGTTACAGAACATACTAATGATTTAACCAGGCAGACGGAGGTCATCTGGGACATATTGTGGTACCATACTGTATATATTTGATATGTTCCCAAAAGCAGACATTATCTTATAATTCACACCAAAACCTATCCTTCAGTTTATAAAATCCTTTTCCCTTCTGCTTTCATTGCCACTTAAAGACATTAAGTGAGATGCAAATGTTATAGTCCACTAATATGTTTGTTTCTTTTCAGAAGTATCTGTGTTATGAAGAAGCTCAAACAT
>NW_023193193.1:0-826 GCF_002007445.2 Ailuropoda melanoleuca
GACGAAGAATGCTGTTCTGCAACAACCCAAGCAGAAATCATTATAGCAGGCTCACCATGTGCCCACTGACCCGGACACCAAAAAATCAGCTCTCTAGTAGGCCAAGTAAGCACCTGGACAGTAGACTCACCATATGCCCTTGGACCTGGAGACCAAAAATGCAACTTTGCACTAGGCCAAGCAGACACCTTGACAGTGGGATCACCATGTGGCCTTGGACCTGGAGACCAACAACACAGCACTGTGCTAAGCCAAGTGGGCCCTTGGATAGCAGGCTTACCATGTGTCCTTTGATGTCATTAACAACAACAACACAGTTCTGCACCAGGCTATGCAGATACCTTGACAGTGGGCTCACCATGTGCCCTTGGACATGGAGACCAATAGCTGAGTTGTCTGATAGGCCAAGGAGGCACCTGGAAAACAGGCTCATCATGTGCCCTTGGACCTTGAAACCAAGAACGGATCTCTGGGCTAGGCCAAGCAGATACTTGGACAGCACTCTCACCAGGTGCCCTTGGACCTCAAGGCCAAAAACTCAGCTCTGCACTAGGCAAAGAAGGCACTTTGGGAGTGGNCATCAGGTACTTTGACCGTGGAATTACCATGTGCCCTTGGACCTTCAGACCAACAACTGAGCTTTCTGATAGGGCAGGCAGGCACCTTAACAGCAGTCTCACCATGTGCCCTTGGACCGGGAGACCAACAAATCAGTTCTGCGCTAAGCCAAACAGGTACCTTGACTATGGGATTAACATGTGCCCTAGGACCTGGAGATCAACAGCTGAGTTTTCTGATAGGGCAAACAAGCACCTGGACAGCGAGT
>NW_023193194.1:0-813 GCF_002007445.2 Ailuropoda melanoleuca
GCATCTAGATCATAAGGTTAAGTTATAAATAAGATAATGAAAATTGAGTGCTTAACACTGCATTACATACATACATGCATTAATACATTGCTATAATTATAGTATCTGTTGTGAACTTTAACACTTTAATTTTAACTTGAATTTAAAATAATTTGCCTATTAGCAGCAAAAGAAGAGTAAATTCCGATTTACCACTGTGCTAGGTCTAAAAAGCTTAACTGGGATGGGCTGGGACTCGTCAATAAAGGCATTTATCATCATTTAAAAAGATAAGTAATCCTTAAAAAATATAACAAGGCAAAATCAGAGAGGGAGACAAACCATAAGAGACTCTTAATCATAGGAAACAAACTGAGGGTTGCTGGAGGGGAGGGAGGTAAAGGGATGGTGTAACTGGGTGATGGACATTAAGGAGGCCATGTGATATAATGAGCACTGGGTATTATCTAAGACTGTTAGATTATCTATCTATCTATCATCTATCTATCTATCATCTATCTATCTATCTATCTATCTATCTATATCTATCTATCATCTATCTTTTATAAGACTATTCTGATCTCTACTCAGAAACCAATAATACATTATATGATAATTAATTGAATTTAAATGAAAAAAATATGTTTAGGGTCGCCTGGATGGCTCAGTCAGTTGAGCTTCTGACTCTTGGTTTCAGCTCAGGTCATGATCTCAGAGTGGCGGGATTGAGTCCCCAGTCCCAAGGCCCCGCATGGAGCCCTGCCTTGGTCACCCTGGCACAGAGTCTGCCTTTGCTCCTCCCCCTGCTTATATTCTTTCTCATGCGTGCTCTCT
>NW_023193195.1:0-6041 GCF_002007445.2 Ailuropoda melanoleuca
ATCTATGCCGTCTTGATTACTGTAGCTTTGTGGTAAATCTCAAAATCAGGTCGTGCAAGTCTCCCAACTTCATCTTTCTCTTTCAAAATTGTTTTGGTGATTCTTCTTCGTAGCCTTTCTATATCAGTTTTAGAATTAGTTTATTGATTTCTCCAATGTTGATTGGAATTGCGTTGCACCTATGGCTCAGTCGGGGAGCATTAACAGCTTACCACTACTGAGCCTTCCAGTTCATGAACGTGGAACGTGCCTGTATTTGGGTCTTCTTTGATTTCTTTCACCCGTGTTTTCTAATTTTTAGCATACAGATCTTACACGTATTTTATTAGATTTATTCCTAACATTCTTATACTTTTTACTGCTGCCACAAATAATACTTTTTTCCCCCATTTCCAATCGTGTATTGCTGTTATAAAGAAATGCAATTGATTTCTCCTGTTGTGGATCGAGCTGAGTTCAGGTCTTTTTGGCTCCGCAGCCAGCCCTGCGCCCTGCCCCCAGGCTGTCTCCTTGGCACCAGGAGCCGGGTCTGGGAACTGGGTTACTGGGTTATCGCCCCAGCACCTGACTCTGAGTCTCCAGCCTCTGGCTGTAGATTTTCTCTCTAACACAAGGATTGAGCCACCTGCTCTTCCATCACTCCAGCCCCCCAGGACTGTTAAAGATGAGTGACGAAGGCAGTAAGGGCCTCGGTGCACTGGCATGAATAGTTTGACATACTTGAGATCTAGTCATTTTTCTTTTTTTTTCCGATCCAGGTGTTATCATTTGCATCTTGGGGAAGGTGGATGATGTGGGTGGACGGATGAGTCAGAAGACAGCTGCTCACGCTGTGCTGGGCTCCAGCGGCCACCCACCCCCTCTCACACTGGCTCAGCAGACCTGGGGGGCTTCCCTTGTGTGTGCCCACCCCTGATCCAAGAGCACCTTCTCCCCTCACCTTTTTCTCCCACCCATCGGGGAGACCCAGGTGAGCCTTCCCTCCTTGCCTTCTGCCACAGCAGGCCATCGCTGTGCACCTGCCATTATCCCCAAGGCAGTGACCAATGGTCCCCTGTCTTCAGCGGCGTTGGTTATCCGGCCCATCCCCCACACTGTGGGCATGAGGAGGGCATCACATTCATTTCTGTGGCCTGTCACAGGGCCCATCAGTGCCCTGTGATACTGAGACACGCCATGCCTGGGGTTCCGGCTTCTTCCTCTCTTTTCCTCATGGTTTACAGTCACTTTGGGAGACACCTCTGTTGGGTTGGCAGCAAGCTCCAGCAGGCAAAGCTGGCAGAGACTCTGGCAAGAAGAGGTGGTGAGCAGAAGCTGGGGGAGGTGGGGAGCCCCACCCGACGTTACTGTTGAGACCGGAACTGAAGAAAAGTCTGGAATGCAGCACATCAGCCTCCTGTGTGGCCCCCTTCAGACAGCACCCTCGCCCAGACCCTGTCAGCAGGGTGTCTTCTTCCACTGTGGGGCCAGAGCAGGCCAGCTGACGTCTATTCATCCTCTTTCATTCACAGAGTAGTCCCCGGTGCCGAGTAAGCACTCACAGAGTACATGGTGAATAGATGAATGAATGAATGAATGAATGAATGAATGACCGGGCCTCCGTACCAGGCACTATGCTGGATGTTTGGGATACTCGGATGAGTGGGAAACAGCACTGACCCTCAATTAGCTCATGTCCTGGGGAGGGAGGCAGACACAGAAGTAAAAGAACAGTGCGGGTAAGTCTAACGATAGAGGATATGTAGGGACGGTAGAGAGGAAGCTCCCCAGAGGGCTTTCTGGAGGAGGTGACACAGACCTTCAGTGACGAGTAGCAGAGAGGGGGCCAAGTGTTAGGGGACAGGAAAGGAGGGGGAGGGCGGCTCCAGCCCGAGCATGGGAGCAGCACGCTGCTCTGGCCAAGCTAGAGAAGGACAGGTGAGCTCTGTCTGTGCCCGTCCCCTCTGTGGCCAAGGACACCCACCAGCCACATGACTGCGGGTCGGCACTGCAGGCTGGGGCGGTTAGTGGAACCTCACTGGTTGTCCACGGAAGAAATGATTGAGAGTCACATGTCTGGCCTCTTTGTTGGACGCCCGAGGCGGTTCTCAGGAAACCCCCCACACCCTCAGAGGGAGGCACTGGGTTATTTCACTTCATGGAGAGGTGGGGTGACTTCCCCAAGGTCTCTGGCTTCTCAGCAGTGGAGCCGGGCCCCTGACCAGTGTGGGGTGCCATTACTGATTGCTGCGTGCCACACGGGGCCGGCCGCTGGCATCCCTAATCTCATGTGTCCCCACGAAGCTGCAGGCCGGTGGCTTATCTGCATCTTACAGATGAGAACGCTGAAGCCTGAAAGGTTACCTGCTGTCTGCAAGGTCACAAGGTGGGATTTGTCCTCTGGGTCAGGACCCCAGAGCTCTAGTTCTTAGGTCGTTGGCCAGCCCTTTATGCTGTCAGAGAGAAAGGCCTCTGGGGGAGGGTGACTGCCCATGGTCACACATGGGACCTGCTCTGTTGAGGTGCTTCTGCCAGAACTCCTGCTGGGCCGCACCTCACCTCTGATGGTGCTCGTGTTGGCATCTCTGGTTTGGGTAACTGGAGCTCCACACCGGAAGTCCATGATGCTCTTCCTTCCCCATTCACGATGGCCTGGGGACTCTGGGTCCCTCCTCAGCCCCGGGGCATTCCACGACTGACCCCTTCTCCTGGGCTGTGGCTGCCCTGCTCCAACCACTGACCCAATCAGGCCAGATCTGACTCCAGATGTGGCTTTGACCAGCGCTGCCCCAGCCCCATGCACAGGGCATCCCAGCCTCCCCAGAGGGCTGGCCTCATTGAGTGACCCTCCCATTGCAGCTGTGTAGGCCACACTGGTGTTTGCAGAGAGGGTGTGACAAGGCCCACCCCATGGGCATCTTCTGGGCCTGGCCAGACTGTGAGTCACTCCGTACCATCCCTGGCTATCAGCAGGCCCTCCGGGCAGCCTTTCAAAAGCTGTTTGGCTGAATGAAGTGCCATTTATAATCCGAGGTCCTCAGACTCACTTTTGGATTAACTCTGGCCCCACTTGCCAAGTGGCCGTGGGCTTTGAGAACAGTCGATAAGACAAGACTGTTTCTGAGGACCGCACCCCAGCCAAGGGAGCTCCTCGCTAGGGTGTCCAGACTCCTCACTCTTGACCTGGATGGTGAGGTGAGGACATGCCAGCACGCTGCGTGCCTGGTCACCTTTGACCCGCGGATCTCTTGCCACCAGCAATGTCCAAGCCAGACCAGCGGGGCAAAATGTCTTCCTGATGTTTTCGATGGAATTGTTTAAAATCAGTAATTGTCTTAGTTTCTTATTGCCACCCTGACAAATTGCCAAAAACCTGGTGGCCTAAAGCAACGCACATTGAATATTTTACAGACACCTGACACAGGTCTCACTGGGCCAGAATCAAGGTGTGCGCAGGGCTGCATTCCCTCACCTTCCTCAGCTCCTGGAGGTGCCAGTGTTCCTTGGCTCATGGCCCCATCTCCCGTCTTCAAAGCCAGCAGTGTTGCTTCTCTGACCCTCCTTCTGTTGTCACATGTCCCCCTGACCGCAGTCCGGGAAAGGGTCTCTGCTTTTAGAGATGCGTGCGATTACACTGGGCCCACGGATAGTCCAGAGAACCTTCCTGCCTCACAGCATTTAACCTAATCCCATCTGCAAAATCTCTTGCCAGGAAAGGCCTCATCTTCTCAGTTTCCAGAGAGGAAGACATAGACATTTTTGGATGGCCATTATTCTGCCGACCACATTACTATGGCTCAAAGAACAAGGTGTTTTTAAAAGGCATACTTGTATTAATTTCTTTTGTATTTTTCCAGCATTTGTACAAATGCACCTACACGCACACATTCCCCCCCTTTCCACCCTTTTTACCTACTTTTTTATTCACAATTACGACTTTGGCTTTGTCATTCAGTGATGTACTCCGGAAAGTGTTTCATACTATGTCAAGGGTTTCCTTGTTCTTTTCCCTTTCATTCCTTCTACTATGCATAATACTGCACAGTGGAGACGGACCATGATTTATTGTTTCCAGTAGTTTGCTCTGACACACGTTCTTGTGGGAAATAGTTCTGTGCGGTCTCTTAGCCCTTGTGCAAGTGCATCTGTAGGACACGTTCCGGAAATGGGCTCGCCGGGGCAGAGGGTACTTAGGCATTTGCAATTTTTCAGCTTCTCTTGGTTAGGCCTTATACACCCTTGCACGTCTCTGTCCCCTGTATCTGGGACAGAGAAAGGGAATGAAAGGCACCTGTCATTAGCACCTTTCTGTTTGTCCACCCATCCTCTCGAACATCTGCTTTATTAGTCTCCTCTTTGTTACCTGGTCCCTAACAGTTTACTGCTCCCTCTAGCATCATAGAGTGTTCTTTTGGACTCATTTTTTGCTTGTTGACCCGAAGTCTACCTTTTCTGATGTTGCAGTTTTGACCCCTATTTTCATTTTGTCTGTCCGCAGTGCCCCCTGTGCTCTTGTCCAACCTACAGACGCCATTACCAGTCCCATTTCTGAGCCCACCCTCGTGTTGTCGCTGCTCCCAGAAATTCCCTTCAACTTCAGTTTTCCCATGTGGATCTCGCCTTGTACTGGTGCCCCTCCAAACCCCTGCGATGGCTCCCACCCACGTTGAGCAGTTTCCATTTGTGTTTAGTGATAGCCTTTCCATGTGCCGTGGCGTTGATCACCCAGGGGTGGGTCTCCTAAGGCTGAGGCTGTCCTCCTGTGCTGCTCTGAGGTTAGCCTGCGTGAGGCTGATGAGAAACACGGACTCTTGGGTCAGAGGGCTGCCTTCTCCATGTGGTCTGCTGGGTGGAGACCTCTGTGCTCCAGGACTGTCAGGGACCCCGTGCTTAGCTTGAGCCGCAGGCTCGGTGTCCCTCCCTGGGCTCTGGCTCCCCACGGGGTCTCCCGGGAGTCTTGCTAAGGGGTCCCTGTCAGCAGCCAGGCTCAGAGACGTGTAGGCCCCCCCTCAGCGGCCAGACCCCTCCTATAAGAGAGAGCAGGCCTCCCTTCCTTTGACTGGAAAACAGTTTAAAACACATTTTGAAAAATTCAGTCCCTGCAGAACAAGGAGATTGATATAAGCAATTTCAGGTCTCTCTATAACCAAACTGGGGGATGAAGCCTCCCTAGTTAATGATCAGCATAAAATAAAGGTCTTTTTAGTATAACAGTAAGTTAACTGTTAATTTTACAGTTGAGCAGAGGTGAACTCGCATGAATATGGGGCAGCATGAAGCTTTATGCCCATGGTCCCGCCTACTCACTCAGGTGAGGGGTGCCCGTTTCTGCTGGGGCTGCTCTCTGGGGGAGAAGGACTTCCCGGGCCCTCGTGCTCACTCACCTCCTGCACATCAGTATAATGTGCCCTCCACGAAGCTTCTTCATCAGCTGGTACCATTGCCTGACGCAACAGTGAACACAGGCATCCCCGAAAGAGTAGCAGACTTGGGGTCCATGGATGGGCCGCAAAGCCTGGCTCCTCACTTGCAGTAAGCATGTGACTTATCCGTGTGGAGCCTCCGTTTCCTAATCTGTAAGTGGGGATAACAGCGCACTTTGCACGTGCGGCTTCCGTGAACAAGAGGACAGCACATAGCCCGGGGTGGCCCGAGACCCGACAAGCGTGACTCCATGTTGAATGAAGGGCTGGCGCCTCCCTGCTGTGGGGGGACGGAGGGAGCACCATTCTTACCCGGCCGCCCAGTTGTGGCCCTTGGCAGGTTTTACAGTTGCCAGTGATCTTTCTCACTCCAGTCTTCTCCCAGAACGGCACCGGGAGGTTAGGAGAGCAATCAGGACAGACGCTCCCCTGTAAGGACGAAGGGTCCTGCCTGAGTGCGGAGCTGGGGCTTCTGCAGATGCCCAGGCTTGGTGGGGCCCAGTTCTCCCCCCGGAAAGTGAATCCTGCCAATCCCAGGTTCCTTTGGATGAGATAATAGAAGGGGAACCCCAGGGAGGGGCCTATGCAGGTTCTCTGGGCATGGCCGGGAGCACGGATCAACCTTCACGGCATCGGGGC
>NW_023193195.1:9279-9490 GCF_002007445.2 Ailuropoda melanoleuca
TTCCCGCCACGGCAAGCCCGGTTCTCTTGTGGCGGGTCTTGCTGTCTTCTGCTGGCCGGGGGCCAGAACACAGCTTCCCACTCCTTGCTGCTCATGTGACCCATGAGTTCTGGGAAGGGGCCGTGTTGGGTCCTGGGACAGCAGTTTCCGCCATTTCAAAGCCATCCTGGTCCTCTTCGCTCTGACACATAAATGGGGGTTTCCTCTATGA
>NW_023193196.1:0-923 GCF_002007445.2 Ailuropoda melanoleuca
ATTATTATGTTCACCTCTTTCAGGGCAGTATTTTCAGAATTTTCATTATCTATGGAAAAAATTGATCCTCTGTTTCAGTTTCCTTTATAGTATAATTCATAGGATCTGTGCTGTTTTTTCTAAAAAAAATATTTGAATTTGATTTTCCTGGACCATTAGCAGGAGGTTCCAATGGAGGAAGAGGTGACCCAAGGTAGCATTCTAAAAATCACGGCTCAAGGGCTCCCTTTTTTGTCACTAGAGCAGGGTTTCNGATAATTCTTTCTTGTGGGGCTGTTCTGTGCATGGCAGGAGGTTCTCTGGTGTTACAACCCAAATGGCTCCTGACATTGCCCACATCGCCCTGGGTTGAAAATCACGGTGCTTGAGTAAAAGATGTTCTCTTTAATCTGTGTAATCACACCTGCACTAGCCAGCGTCATATCTGGCTCAGGAGGGCTTTTGCCACCAGTCCATGGATTCCTCAATCTCCCTTCTCCCCATCCAGAGGCTTCCTTCTGACCATCATCAAGAGGTTTCACTGTCTTCTGAGAATGCCTGCGCTCTCAGATCCATATTTTGCTAGATCTTTNACTCTCAGATCCATATTTTGCTAGATCTTTTAAAGGTGGGCCACCTATAGGCTCCCTTGGCTGTAGTCCTTACTTTCTTTGTCTCTGCCTCTCTCCCCATTCTGGGGCTGGATATGAGCATTATTGAGCCCTGTTTAATCTCCACGCTGCTCTCCGCAGCTCCCTCTCATGACAATGTTGTCTCCTGGGAGTAGATACTTTCTAGACATCTCTGAAATCTGTCCCTACTAACTCCCTAGCACTCTGTTCTTTGGCCTTGCAGTTTTCCTGCCCCTGCCTGTGGTAATGCCTCTTACATATGATCTGTGGTTTAGGGGGTTTCTACATTTTGTAGTTTTATAGAAAATACAG
>NW_023193197.1:0-1274 GCF_002007445.2 Ailuropoda melanoleuca
ATTCAGATGGAAATGCAAGGAGCCCCAAAAACCAAAGGAATCTTTAAAAGGAACAGGGAGAATTTCAGAACCTAACACAAAGGGATTGTATCTAGATAATGTGGTACTGGCAATAATAGGAATATAGACCAATGAACAGAATCGAAATCTGAGAAATAAATTTTTACCTTTATGGTCAATTATTTTTCAATAAGCATACCCAGATAATTCAGTAGGGAACAATAGTCTTTTCAGCAAATGGTTCTGGGACAACTAGATATCCACATTCAGAAAAATGAATGTGAACTCTTACGTAACACCCCTTACCAAAATCAACTCAAAATTGATCTGATTCCTAAATATAAGAGTTAAAACTATAAAACCCCAGAGGCAAATGTAGGCATAACCCTTCATAGACCATAGATTAGTTAATGATGTCTTAGATATGACACTACAAATGAAAGCAAAATAAATAATAATAATAATAAAGTACATTTCATCAAAATTGTAAACTTCTGTGCTTCAAAAGATGCTATAAAAAATGAAAAGAGAACCCACAGAATGGAAGAATATTTTCAAATCATATTCAATAATGGGCTAGTATGCAGAATATATAGAGAACCCTTACAATTTAATGAAAAGACAACCCAATTAAAAATGGGCAATGCATTTGAATAAACATTTAGCACAGGAAAAGATGCTCAGCATCGTAAGTTATTAGGTAAATGCAAATCAAAACCACAATGAAATACTACTTCGTACTCCTAAGATGGCTATAATAAAAAAAGAAAAAGATATATAATAACAAGTGTTGACAAAGATACAGAGAAACTGGAACACATTGTTGGTTGAAATGGAGGATGTTACAGCTGATTTGTAAAACTTTGGCATTTCCAAGTGAAACAAAGAATTACGAGTTTTATTTTCATATGAGTTTATGTTCAATCATATGAGTTTTATTTTCTTTTTCAGATTGAAATCTCAAAATCAGAAGCCATATTATATACTTGTTTGTACTTCCTTGTGGCTTCTGGCTTAGCTTTGAATACATACTACGTAGAGATATGATGATAAAGGTTTAATAACTAGCTCTTGACATGATGGAGGAAAAGATCTAATTTGTAACATTTGCCAAGTTCAGTGGTGTAAATACTCCTTTGATGAATGGACCTGTCATGATATATAGAAAATATTTAGGAAAAATAATTTGCATATTTTAAATAAAAAATATTTTATCATTAAAGAAAGAAAAAGAACAAGAGAAATCTGCATGGGGAGTTAGTTTGACCTACAAA
>NW_023193198.1:0-2173 GCF_002007445.2 Ailuropoda melanoleuca
TCTTTAAATTCCAGTTTGTAGGAACCTCATAAATAAGAACCCAATAAATAGTAACAGTGGCAATAGTAATATTATGTAATCATATATTAATAATTAGTCATAAGTAATAATAATAGTAATGACAATTCTAGTAATAATATATCTATTGAGTTCAATTTTGGTCATGCTAAAGATACAAAGTGAATTGCATATTCACCCTGTATTCATAGAACTACAATCTAACTAGAGAAAGCATGTGATATCTGCCTTCTAAAGCAGTTGAGGATTATATGAGATAATGTGTGTGAAGCCCAGTCCAGTGCCTGATGGCTATGCCCATGATGCATAACCATGACTCATTTTGGCAAATGTTAACTTCAAGAAGACATTCAAATAATGTGGCTTGGGAATCAGAGGGTGAACAAGAACTTCCCACTTACACAATTAAGGGGTTAAGTGGGATATGCCAGGATCAGTGCACGAAGATGGAAGGAAACAGATGTCATATTTAGAGATGCAGCCTGAAGGGAGTTAGTGTTGTAGTGAGGGGCAACAGAAGCATGCAGGAATTTTCACAGCAGAGACTAGCAATTTAAAGGATAGAACACCCTAGGCTTAAGAACATCATTATTTTATACTTGAAGAGGTATTAAAGTTCACAAGGATTTTTCACACTTTTCTTTTTTTTTAATTATTTATTGTATTTTTGAGAGACAGAGAGAGCCCATGGGGGGAGGGGCAGAGGACAAGGAAGGTAGAGAATCTCAGGCAGGCTCCCCATAGAGACCTATCCTGATCCCACGACCCTGTGACCTAAGCGGAAACCAAGAGGTGGACGCTTAACCGACTGAACCACCCAGGCACCCCTCACACTTATTTTCTTATCAAATACTCACAAGTTGGACAAATTTACTATCTCTGTTTTCAGATGAAGAAACTAAGACCTGTGACTCTGCATGCTTTGCACAAGTTTACTGGACTCAAAGTGATGGAGGCATGCTTTTGCCTTCCAGTGCAGTGCTGGTCCAGCGTGTTTCCATGCAGCAGAGCTGCTTTCCTCTAGCATGCTAACAAGAAATGACAGCCAGCATTGATATTAATCTTTTAGTGATGGCAGGATACCAGCACATGGGATGGTATCTCCAAAATGAAATATTAGCTGAGCCATGGGCTTTCTGTTTAAGGGCTGCCTGGAACCACAGGCAATACGGAGAATGAAAACAGCAAATTGAAAACAAATTCCATAGCTCTTGCACAAGTTTGCAAAAGCCATCTACACATGGGGAGTGAGTAATAAGTTTTCTAGTGCCTGTTAGCAATGATGACCGTGAACACTAAGTGGTAGATACTCCATTTCACTTTGAAATCAACTTCAGTTTGCATTTAGAGCCAACTTTCATACCTTTCATGCTTTCGGTTAACCTGTGGATACACATCTATGGGTAATTTTTGCATTTTATCTTTATGGGAACCTCAGTTTATCCTTTACTAACAATAAGATCCATTACATGTTCTTTAAAGACCCTTCCTTCTGCACTGGTTGCATTCTAGGCCCTTGCCATTGCAAAATAATTAAATTTTCTAACTTGGGATACTATTTTTTAATGACTGAGTTGAGCTCTCTTTGCCTTTTGAAGAATTTGTTCAAAATACCATGCCTCATACCATGGAAATTGAAAGTCCTTGCTAGGATTTCTGCAAATTCCTCAGCAAGATGGGAAACAACTTTGTTCTCATGGCCATTAAGATAGCCTGATTAAGTTGAGGACCTACCTACCTTGCCATCCTGCATTTTCGGATTCTGGTCCATCCTGCACTGCCACAGACCAAAAATCATACAGCCATTTTTTTCTTTCTTTTTTTTTTTTTAAAGATTTTATTTAATTGACAGAGAAAGAGACAGCCAGAGAGAGAAGGAACACAAGCAGGGGGAGTGGGAGAGGAAGAAGCAGGCTCATAGCGGAGGAGCCTGATGTGGGGCTCGATCCCATAACGTCAGGATCACGCCCTGAGCCGAAGGCAGACGCTTAACCACTGTGCCACCCAGGCGCCCCACAGCCATTTTTTTCAAACTCCATTCTGAAAGCCACTGGCCCAAAGTATTTCTCTTTTTTTCCTACGATTCTATTTCTATTAATCTTGCATCATGATGTTACATGTCCTGAGAGTCTCACTTTCACTTGGGCCTCACCCC
>NW_023193199.1:0-953 GCF_002007445.2 Ailuropoda melanoleuca
TGGCGACTGGTGGCAGCAAACAGCTCCTCCCCGGGGTAGCGTGAGAGGCACTTACCTATTTGCTAAGACCTATGGTGCTTAACTGCACCCAGAGACGTGCAAACCCGGCCCCAAAGGGCTTCTTTTTCTGTTAAATGAGACAGAAATGAAACATGGTAAAAGTGGGAAAGGAACTCCCTGCTTCCTCTAAATGACTCCAGGAAGTGGTCATCAGGGNCCCCAGGAAGAGACGGATTCGCCCTTCAGGCTCCAGCAGCAAGAGCTATGTGGACACCCTGGCCCCGTATGTCATTCAAATGCAAACACCAACAAAAAACTCTGACTTTCCCATGATGATAATGCAATGCTCCTGTTTGGAAATACCCACATTCTTTAAAAAAAAAAAAAAAAAGGTTTCTCCATTCTTCATCTCTCTGCCTTGCCCGTCTGCATCGTTGGCCTCGGGAAAGCCGGTCCAGCTGGGTGGGCTTCCTGCAGCTTTCACAGCACCTGACGCTGACCTTCACCAGGCGGAGCCTGTCTTCCTGGCAGACATCTGCCCCTGTCTCTCCCAGACCAGACGGTGACTCTATCCAGGCCTGGAACTGTGGTCCTCCTGGAGACTGGGTGCAGGTCCCGACTCGTGGTGGGGAAGGGGGTGTTTGTTGAACGAGCGTCTTTGGTCACAACAGTCTTGACGGCGAGGCAAGTGGACACCCTGGTGGCCAAGGCCAGCGGGAAGGAAGACGAGTGGGGACTGGAGCCTGGGGGCACGTCCCTGCTGTGGGGAACCGTCAGAGGCAGCCAAGGGCTTGGGGCTGAGTGAGACGGGGCTCTGGCTGGCACTGCCGTCTCTGGAGGGTTCTACGGAACACGGATCCGTGTTTCTGGGTGGGTGGATGGGTGAGTCAGAGAAGAACCAGCTCTGGAAGTACTGGGGTCAGGGCTCAGCATCCTTGCCCCACACAGCCTAA
>NW_023193200.1:0-580 GCF_002007445.2 Ailuropoda melanoleuca
ATTTCTTCAAAATCAATTTGGACAGCCTCCTGGGAATCTATACAATTTTTCAGGATAGAAGGGAGGGGATAACTGAGTTCACTTTGCTGATGCTTATTCTTATTAGGAAGTGGAATTCCCGTGGTGCCACCTATTGGCCTTAGGGGCATAAGTGTTCCACCAACTTGATCTCCCATTGGAGAGCCTCCTCATGGAGGCTCGGAAGATGGTCAACTACAAGAACCCTCTCCTTGGAGTTCATGGAGACAGAATGGTCATTGGACTATCCAGCTGAGGTAACTGAGGACCCCCATCTTTTATTCTTTATGTAAAATGTGAAGTCTTTTGCCTGGAGATAGGTCAAGATATCAGAGGCAGAGTTGTGAATAGTCTCAAGTGGTTTCCCACATGACTCCCGAGGTACTGTCATTNATCATTCTGACCTGGCTGGAGCCCTGGTTGTAATAGATAACACTCACTCATTTCTCCAAATCCCAAAATACATTTTTGGTGCCATGTTGATATCTGCGTATTACGACATTTTTAAGAACCTCAATTCTTCCAGTGAAGCTTTTTGGAAGAGAAGGATTTCAGTTGCGTC
>NW_023193201.1:0-535 GCF_002007445.2 Ailuropoda melanoleuca
CAAGGATACAAAAATCACTGTACAGAAATCTGTTGCATTTCTATATAACAATAATGAAGCAGCAGAAAGAGGAATTAAGAAAACAATCCCATTTATAGTTATACCCAAAATAGTAAGACAGTAGGAATAAACCTAACCAAAGAGGTGGAAGACCTGTACTCTGAAAACTATAAACTCATTGATAAAAGAAATTGAAGACAACACAAAGACATGGAAAGACATTCCATGCTAATGGGTTGGAAGAACAAATATTGTTAAAGGGTCTGTGTTGTCCAAAGCAGTCTACACATTTAATGTAATCCTTATCAAAATACCAAGAGCATTTTTTCACAGAACTACAACAAANGCAACAAACAATTTTAAATTTATATGGAACTACAGAAGACCCCAAATAGCCAAAGGAATCTTGAAAAAGAAAAACAAAGCTGGAGGTATCACAGACTTCAAGTTATATTACAAAGCTGTAATAATCAAAACAGTATGGTATTGACACAAACAGATCAATAGTACAGAACAGAAAGCCCAGAAATAAACC
>NW_023193202.1:0-1220 GCF_002007445.2 Ailuropoda melanoleuca
CTGCACCACGGTGCTGAGCGCTCCCTCCAGCTCCTTGTAGATACAGACCAAGGCGAAGGAGCTGGAGTCCGCGTCCATGACGCGCACGTCCAGGTAGCCCAGGGCTGCAGAGGAGGGGGCCAGCCATGGAGAAGTGCGCAGGGCCCAGGCATGACCCCACCTACACCTGCCTCTGCGTCGGGGCTCAAGGGAAGGGCAGGAGGTGGAGGGAAGGAGGGGAGGGGCAGGAGATGGAGATGGGGGTGGTCCCAGGTAGGACAGTCCGTGTCACCCCATGGAGAAGCTGTGTCAGGGGTCCCTGAAGGCAGGTGGGGCAGGACCTACCTGGGACTCTGAAGTGGCCCTCAGAGCCCACTCTTAGGTACTCGGCATCCACCTGGTGACAGCCGTCAGCCCTGGGGGTGCACAGCCAGGGCTCACCCTCGGCCGCTGGCCCAGCCCACCCCCGCCCCCAGCCCACCACACTCACCGAGGGAACTCCATGTGGACACTGAGGTTGCCACCCGCAAAGGCCTTGATGGACCTGGTGGACATCAGCAGGTGGTCCTTCTTGCCCAGGAAGACCTTGCAGTCAGAGACCATGGAGGCCACGTACCAGAGGCAAAGCAGCTCACTGTCCGGCTCTGCCCTGGGACCAGGGCCACAGAGACCCATGGCCGCACAGGTTTGTCTGGAACCACCCAGCCGGGGGGTTCTCTGTGCCCATCTCTTGCTCTGAGCCCCTGTTCTGCCACCTACCTGGGCAGGTCGCACGACCTCAGTTCCCCCAACCGTGAAATGGGTCAGTAATTACCCCCACAGGGTTGTTTCAGGATTCAATGGAGAGAGGGCCCAAGGGTCCACGGACGGCGCACTGTTATCCCATGGTGCTGTCGTTTCCCATGGGTCTCAGTCCCCACGCCCACCCGCGGCACAGCACAGGGGCCGCTGGTACCTTCTTGGCATCAAAATCTGGCTGCACCAGGACCTCAGCCCAAGCCACAGACACCCAGAGCAGCACCAGGACCGGGCCCAGCAGGACGCACTTCATCGCCATGCCCGCCCTCCAGCCCCTGGCACCTGAGTCCGCAACCCAGGAGGCCAGACTTTATAGCCCAGCCCGCCAGCTGGGCTCCGCCAAGGAGCAGCCAGGCAGTGGAAGGTACTTGACTCTGGAAACTCAGCCCCCTTTGTCCATTGTCCCGCACAATCACCCAAGGTCCCCCACCGGCCCCAGGGGT
>NW_023193203.1:0-608 GCF_002007445.2 Ailuropoda melanoleuca
ATTTTCAGATATTGAACCAGCCTTGCATTCCTGAGATAAATCCCACCTGGTCATAGTATATAATTTTTTTTCAAGTGTAGCAAAATGTTTTGGGGGGTTGTGTTTTGTTTTGTTTCACTGTGATGTAGTTGACGTGTAAGACTGTGTAAGGTGTGCACCGTCATGATTTGGGACATCTATAGTATACAGTACACACAGTCCTTATATGTAGGTATATATGGAGATTACCACAGTCAAGTCAGTCTACACCCGTCACCGCACCTGGTTACCTCCTGTGTGTGTGTGTGTGGTGAGAACATTTAGCATTCACTCAGCAACCTTCAAGGATACAATACAGTACTGAATAGCCAGCGTACTGTACATTACATCCCCAGAACTTACCTTAAAACTTTAAGTTTGTACCTTTGACAAAAGTCTTCCCGTTTCCCCCGCCTCCCATCNACCTCCCGTCCCCTGCAAACCACGGATCTACTCTCTGTTTCTATGAGTTTGGGTTTTGGATCGCATATGGACGTGAGATCATACAGTATCTGTCTTTGTGTGGTTTATTTCACATAGCAAGTGCCCTGGAGGTTCATTCATGTTCACAAATGACAAGACTTCCTTTT
>NW_023193204.1:0-11593 GCF_002007445.2 Ailuropoda melanoleuca
GTTCAAAGAGACCATTGCCAACTCCTTCAGAGTCATTTTGGAGTCTCCCAGGCAGATGTTACAAATAGGGTGAAACTCAACCCCAGTTGAAATGAGGGAATAATGAGAAGTGAAGATAAACTAATCTGAACCCTGAGCATTTTTTTCTAAACCTGCAACTGCATACACCGAGAGCGAGGCGGCTGATTACAACTAAGGGAGACCACTCTGGGCAAAAAAAACAATGCCGGGAGACGTGTATGTATCAAATTTCAGAATGGAATGGTTATAGGGGAAGATAGCAAAGCGGAATCTAGCTATTTTCCTAAAGTGTCCCTCATTCGAAATTCACTATGAAAGGGCCAAGCTTGGTCCTAATTTTAGTTCCCTCTGCCATGTTTCCTTTCCTACCTCAGCATAATAAAGCTCACCAAAAAAAAAAAAAAAAAAAAAAAAAAAAAAAAAAAAAAAAGGAGAGAGAGAGAGTGAGAGGGAGAGAGAGACCTCAGAATTCAACCATGGTAAAGTCAATGTATAACAAAATGAACCAGATAAATGTAGCCAAAATGTCAGCAATGTATAATATGTATATTAAATATTCTCAAAGATATGAAGAAGGATATGCTTATCTCAGAGATTCTGTGGGTTCAGGTCCAGACCACTGCAGTAAACTGAATATTACAATAGAGCAAGTCAAATGAGTTTTTTTTTAATGCCCAGTGCATATAAAACGTATGTTTACACAGTCTGTTTACTACAGTCTGTTAAGTGTGTAATACCATTATGCCTAAAAAATGAGGTACATGCCTTAATTAAAAAATACTTTATTGCTAAAATATGCTAACCATTATTTGAATTTTCAGCAAGTCAGAATCACTGATCACAGATCACCATAACAAATACAATAATAATAAAATTTGAAATACTGCAAGAATTACCAAAATGCGATGCAGAGACACAAAGTGAGCAAATGCTGTTGGAAAAACAGTGCCAGTAGACTCGTTCACCACAGGGTTGCCACAAACCTTCAATTTGTAAAAAAATGTACTATCTACAAAGTATGATAAAGGGAAGCTCAGTCAACTGAGGTATGCCTGTATTTGAAAACTGAAAAAGTAACAGTCATTAGACATGTGTCAAATATGAAAACCATATCTCTTGAAATGAAGGATGAAATGTATGGTGTAAATAGAAGTGATCAGTTTGAGGGGCACATTCGCAAGACAAAAGGTGAAATTCAGATAGCAAGCAAATATCAAAATTTCAGGAAACTAGAACACATGTGCACTGCTGATGGGAGTAGAGACCGGCACACCTATACTGGAGAGCAATCTGGAAGTACTTAGTGAAATAAAACCTAAAGCTATGAAACAGCAATTCTGGTCCTGATCTACTTGCCAAAGAAACTCCCACCTAATCTATAAAAGGACATAGTGGCATGCATTAAAAATTTATTTGTTGTGAAGAGTCCAAGAGAACCAAAGAATTCATCACTGTGAGAACTTTATATATATGGAAAATTATGTAGCATAAAAAAAAACAATAGAGATACACAAAAAAACTAGAATTGATCTCAATGATATAATGTTGAATGAAAAAAAGTAAAAAAAAAAAAAAACCACAAAACCAAAACCAAATTCCCCCAAACTTTGCAAAAATCATACATACATTTCAAAGGTCCTACAAACACATTAGTGTATTTAGAGTGGGAGGGAAAGGCGGAGGAAAGGCAGAAACTCTAGTTTTAGAGTAGAGAAGAGATATTAGGGCAAGAAAAGCAATTAAAAGAAATGACTACAGAAATATACATGTTACTCACCAGGATAAGAATGTAGTTTAAGAAATATGACTAATTCAATTCTTGAATGAATGAATGAATGAATGAATGAATATCAGGAAGACTTGATTTGTTACTTCCAGGGTATGCTTCAGGCTTTGCCCAGGCACATAGGCTCCCAATTAATCCACTTCCTTTATATTTGGCACATGGACTTATTTCTATTTAAAGTCCATTATGACCATTGGTGGACAGCTCCCTCCTGTACCCACAATTCTCCCCTTCTCACATTTTCCTATATTTGGTCCTCATCCATTCTTGCATTTTCAAGAGCCTCATTAGCCAAACTAAACTTTCCAACTTTAAATCCAATCTTCTCCTTTCATATCTAGAATCACATCATTGTTTATAAAATTTAACCTTTAAAAGTTACTGCAGAATGTAGAAAAAACATGAATGAAGGGTTATGTATTGCTTCTCAGTAGTATGGCCTATTTTTATAGTAGCACACAAAGTGTTAGGCAAGTAAATCTCACCACCAAGTAAAAATTATAGACAGGAAAATCCTCACGTTGAACTTGGAGAGTTCCCCATTTCTTTATCGGCATATGCATAAAGCTATATTGTCCACTGATGTCTTTCAGTAACTCTTTAGCCTATTATTTTCATTAATGTGTATGTATGTTACCATGCAAACTTTTTGCAAGGTTGTATTTTCATTTTCTACTTTTTAAAATTTTCTGTCTTTTTTATCTTATGTCAGTTCAATTTTGGTGTTTTACCCAGCTGTCTAATACTCCTGCCATTCAGTGTATTTATTCCCCCACCCTTGCACTTGAGTGAAGTACCCTTAAAAAGAGGAAGTTATCAGAAAAGCAAGAGGTTGGGGCGCCTGGGTGGCTCAGTCGTTAACAATCTGCCTTTGGCTCAGGGCGTGATTCCAGAGTCCTGGGATCGAGCCGACATCCGGCTCCTTGCTCTGCTGGGAACCTGCTTCTTCCTCTCCCACACCCCCTGCTTGTGTTCCCTCTCTCGCTGTCTCTCTCTGTCAAATAAACAAATAAAATCTTAAAAAAAAAAAACAAGAGGTAAATAATATTCCAAGAAAGTGTGTCTATATATATATATATACACTATATATTATATGTAAGAAGTTGTATATAAGAAATTATATAGAAGAAATGTATATATGTATGTATGTAGAGAAAGAGAGCAAGAGAGAGAGAAACCATGAACAATGAACTGTAAAGTCACAGTAAATTGAACACATGGTGATTTATAAAATTTTAAAGGATATTATTAAAAATAGTCCATTACAGTAGCCTATTTTAGTCCACCCAAAATCAAGAAAGCAAAATATATAAAGTATATAACTTTTGTACAGACTTAGATGTTGCCTTCTGTAATGTTACTTAAAGAAATGATGTGTATAGCTTAAAATCATTAGGCCATGAAACCCATGGTAGAGAATACTGGAGAATTAGGAACAACCTGCAGTGATGTCATGATTGTTGTTATTTTGTATTTCAGCATACAACATTATTAGGAATTTGTGCAGCTTCTTTATTTCTGAACTGTAAATCTGAGTGATTTTCTATAAACATTTCAAAGTCTGACCATTTTGGAATTAAGCAGGGGATAAACATTACAAATAGGGCACCATGTCTCCTTGGAAGGGACCTATACATCATGAAAATATTTTATTAAAAAGGACTCCATTGGAACTGAAATATAGATGAAATGATTCAAAGCAAATTCTGCAACTGTACTGAATAATCCTACAGATACCATAAAGCAATTTTCTAAATGTTTCCACATTCTTGGAGGGGCAGATAGTGTGGTAACATTATCTAATAAATACTAGCTAATGAGCATTAGCTAAAATAAATTTTCTCTAGTACAGGTGAATACATTTCTTGCCCTTTCATTAAAGAGAACAGTAACCATCTCCTTGTGAGAATAGAAACGGACACATTTTTACTTGAAACTTTCGCATAAATAAAGATTTTTAAAAGTAATTTTGTACCTTTAATGGGTACAGTCTTTTTTACTTATGTTCATAAAGTAGATTCACTCAGAAGAAAGAGCAATCAGTATTAGAAAGGAGTAAGAAATTCACGGCAGAGTTGCAGTTAAAATATATTTATCTGAAACTCTCTCTGAGGAAGCTTTTAAAGTTTGATATCCTTCTTTCTACTTTTCCCACATTTTGTTTCTTTTCATCTCCAATTTTGCCCTATAGTTAATGATTATCAGTGAAAGTCTTAATGTCTGAATGGTTTAGGATGAAAAGACTATTCACTTATATCTTAGAAATAGGATCATTTTATAGGTTGAGAACTCTCAGGTTACTTGGTATCATGAATGTAGAACTTTTCAGAGATGACTGGCTTTCTAAAGTATCTAATGTAAACTCTTTATTACTTCCCCTGCTCTTTCAGCATTGTACTTACTCAGTTACAAAGCTTAATTCTTTCATGGATGCCTTCACTTATTCTTATAAGCACAGTATTTTATTTTTCTATCATTCTATCTTCCATATGTAACTATTAGTTTATTGATCATATTTCTATTAAGATTTTTTTAAAGATTTATTTATTTGAGAGAGAGAGAGAGATGAGAGAGCACACACAGAGGGGGAAGCAGGCTCCCCACTGAGCAGGGAGCCTGACATGGATCTCAATCCCAGAACACTGGGACTGTGACCTGAGCTGAAGACAGACACCCAACTGACTGAGCCACCCAGACACCCCGTACTAAGATTTTTATTAACTGTCAATATTGAAATAATTATAGATTTAAAGAAAGTGGCACTATTGTACAATGAGGCCTCTCATATCCTTCACCCACTTTCCCCAGTGGTTCTATTTTTAGTAACTATAGTACAGTGTCAAAACAGGAAATTGGCATTAATATAATGTATGCATAGAGCTCTATGTCATTTTATCACATGTAGATTCCTGTAACCACCACTATCAAAATACTGAATACTTCTAGTGAAGGAATTTAGAGAACTTATGAGAAGAGGACAAATCTATTTCCTCATATTTTTGCTCTTGTTTACACTTTCTTTCTCATGATTTAAGACACATTCTTTTATCATTGTATTTCTGTTTCAAGAACTTCCTTTAGCCATTCTTTTGGTGACAGGTCTGCTGACGACAAATTCTGTTCTCCCTCTTGTAAGAATGTCTTTAATCTTCTTTCCTAAAGGACGGTTTTGTCCAATACAGAATTCTGAGTTGACTGTTTTTGCCTTTCCATACTTGAAAAATCAGTCACTTATTTCTGGCCTTCATGGTTTCTGATGAGAAATCCACTGTCATTCAAATAGGCTTTCCCCTAAAGATAGTGTTTTATTCTCACTGCTTTCAAGATTTTTCCCCCCTTTATTTTCTGAAGTTCTGTGTTTGTATTCTCTTTTGGTGTAGATGTCTCTTGGTTTATCCCTTTGGAGTTTGCTCAGTTCTTGAATCTGTAAGCTTCTGTCTTTAGCCAAATTTGGAAATTTTCCAGTCATTTCTTTAAATACATATTCAGCCTCACCCTCTTTGTCCTTTATTTTTCAGACTCTGAGGATATGAATATTAGATTTATTGTTATAGTTCACATTTCCTTGGAGCTCTGTTTTTGTTGTTTGTAGTCTATTTTTCCTCTGCTCTTCAGATTGGTTAATGTATTTTATTCCTTTTTTAAAAACATTTTATTTATTGATTTGGGAGGATTGAGAGAGCATAAGCATGGGGGACAGACAGATGGAAAGGGAGAGGGAGAAGCAGGATCCCCACTGAGCAGGGAGCCTGGTGCGGGGCTTGATCCCAGGACCCTGAGATCATGACCTGACCTGAAGGCAGATAATTAAGCAACTGAAGCTACCCAGCTCAACTGAGCCCCTTGAATTGTTCCATTTTCAAGTTCATTTATTCTTTTCTCTGTTTTCTCCATTCTGTTGTTGAGACTATCAAAGTTTTTAAAATTTTAATTATTGTAATTTTCATTGCCAAAATTTCTCTTTCTTTTGTATCTTTCATTACTTTGTAAAGCTTTCCATTTGTTTGAACATATTCATAATTGCTTATTAAAATACTTTTTATGATGGTGTCTTTAAAATCCTTGTTGGATACATCTAATGTATGTGTCACCTCCATGTTGTTGTGTGTTATCTTCTCATTAAAGATGTGCTTTTCTGTTTCTTGGTATGCTGAATAATTTTCAATGTATCCAGGGCATTTTGAATATTATGAGACTGTATTTTATGTAAATTTTAATTAGTAAACCTCTTCTGACATGACACAGGGCGAAAGTGGGAGCTGCCTTATTATTGTGAATTAGTGCTGAAGTCCTGGTTCCCCACTCAACCTCTTTTGGAGAGTGATGCTTCTTAATTTTGCTCCTATATGGCCTTCGCTGAAGGGAGGGCAAGTATCGCCTTGGAACTTGTTACTGCTGGATGGTGGTGAAAGTTCCAGTTTCTTACTTGGTCTCCTATGGCACCAGCCTGGTGAGAAAGGAGAGGGGAACGTTGTTACCACTCAGTAGGAAGAAAAGTCCTTTATTCCCACTGGGCCTTCTCGGATACCATCAATGCAGAGGTATACTAGTTTGTGGGGTTTTGGTTTGTTTGTTTTTTATTGCACATTACCAAGTAAAATACTTTTGCATAAATATATGCTAAACTAAAAAGATAGACCCCACTGAAGATATGTAATTAAACTTATGGTGTATATTTATAGGTCATTTTCACAGATGCATTCAGCGTGTGGTTTAAAAAGGAAATTAAAAGTTTAGTCTTGGAGTGCCTGGGTGGCTCAGTCAGTTGAGCCTCCAACTCTTGATTTCAGCTCAGGCCATGATCTCAGTGTCATGAGACTGAGCCCCACATCGGGCTCCATGCTTAGTGGACTCTGCTTCTCTCCCTCCAGACTTTTCAGTAGTCACTTTTTTCCAAGTTTGAATATATGTTAAGATTGCCATTTTCATTAATCCCAATAGTATTGGTACTATTGACATTGCATACACATTATCAGAACATAAGTTTCAAACAATCATTTATTTTTCATTTTTTCGAATTATATCAAAAGCAGTGTACTATATAAAAGAAAGTTATTCCACTGTTCTAAAACAGCTTGTAAGGTGGAATGTACAAACTGGACAAAATACAGACAAAAACAGGGGGAAAAATCTTTCTAAGCAACTCTACTGATAAGGAGGAGATGCAATCTCTCCTCTCTATGGAGTGGATTCAGTAAGGGTCAGTGCATGTAGTAGTCAATGGAATAAAAACCAATAAAAATATGATAAATGAGTGGAATGAAAAGTATCTAAGGGTCAAGTGCCAAATCTATTCCGCTGATTCTGGTGGATATGCATTTTTTAACACATAGGAAGACATTCTGCCAAAGACACACATATGTATCAGACATAATAGTTTTCATTTGCAGTTTTCATTTTATTTTCACTTTTAGTTTTTCCATTTCCGTCCAGATTTCTTCTCATTGGTTGTCTAACCACTTCTGCTGTATGCTGAATTCTGCCTTCCCCAGTGTTTAGCATATATACATTTAAAAGTATATTAACCTGATTACTTGTCCTCCTCATAAACAATATAATATATATAAAAGGCAAACTTAGTATTATGTGTCATGTTTATCTCTACCTTTGTCCAGAGCTTATTTTAACTTTTAAGTTTATTACAGCAAGCTAATAGCAAATATTGCCATGCATTTAACTGTTTATTGTAGCACGAGCACAAAAGAGAAAATGAAACTTTGTGAAGCCTATATTCCATCACTCAAAAGTATCTATAGAGATCATTACATATTCCTCACCATAGGCCAGTTGCTTAGTGACCAGAGAAGTAGAGAACTACTAATTGAAAGTATTCAGTATTGCTGTCCATGCTTGATGCAGGACATTGAACTTAGAAATAGCAGAGACTTTGTCAGATAAAAATGTAGCTTGGAATGAAAGAAAACCAGTTGCAATATTATCTATCTAGAAGTGGTTATCATTTGCTTATATATAATAAATTTTGTTTGCAAAATAGTTTGCTGTGTTTCATTCTCATGAAATGTAACTAAAATAGATTTTATCACTGTCAACTGTACAGAGTAAAAATCAGAGTCATATAGCATTTATTGATAAGAAAAGAAAATGGAAGACAAAGAAAGAAGAGAATAAGAGGAGGAAGGAGAAACAGCAGGAGTAGCACTAAGTTAGACCCAGCTTCCTTGAGGTTAGTAACAATATCTGTGTGGACTTTTCCGTTTGTGTATTATATTTCATAATGAAAACAAAGGAGGAGGAAGAGGGAAGAAGGAAGAACAAAAAGGGAGAAGAGGAAAAGAAACAATGTCAAGTATGTAGGGGAAAGAAAATTGGAAGGAAAAAAAGAAAAGTAACAACACTGTAGATGAATTTATTCAAAACACTACATATTCAAAGAAAAAAATGAGTGATCATTGTGTGTCCACCTTCATTTAATAGAAAAGACTAGGACAGAGAAAGAAAATGTCCTTCATAAGACCAAGACTAAGTTATCAAATTAGCTCAATTCCCTTATTAGCTTATTTCCTACAAGACATCTAATATAATTCCATATTTATGGACTCTCACTGTCCAGAGGCATACATGCATAAGTGTGTGTGTGTGTGAGAGAGAGAGAGAGATTTAAATAATTTTTTCATAAGGTTTTTGTGTTGCAATAGTCAGTTGTCAATTGTATCTTTAAACAGATTACATCTAATAATAGCTGAAAACAGGATATACATTAATTCTATGTCTGATCACCTGCTGGTTAACTGTACATCTTATGTGAATTGCAAATACTTTAAAAAAATGGCACATAGCTAAATGCTTAAAATCACAACTGATCAGAATGTAATTGTTAATATCCAGACACCATGTCAAGACACATAGGGTCATTATGAATATGAGTTGTCTCCAGTGATTGTAGATAAAGGTAGTAACATAAGAGATAGTCTTAGTCTATACTGTACCAATGATACAATCTTTTAAAATAAATCCTAGGGATTAGGTTGTCATTTATCTGTTTCTCATAAAAGATGAGTATAGAACATACTAAAAATCAAGTTCAACTCTTTGTATTCTGGCTATACTTATGCATAATTTAAATATAACTTTTTATTTGGGTGTTCATGAATAGAGTCTCTATTTACATACAAGTAGCATGCATTTTTTTCCCAAAGACTTAAAGTTAATGAAAGACAGGAGAGTTGATCAAAATTCTGAATAGCTGAACAGAGATTCAATATGCCTTTGTTATAGCATAACAACTGACATTCTATCCAGAATCTGTTCTGTCTGTCCTTGTTTTAAAAATAAATACTTAAAGGGCCCCTGGGTAGCTCAGTTGGTTGGGTGTCTGCCTTCAGCTCAGGTCATGATCCCAGGGTTCTCAGATCAAGTCCCGCATAGGGTTCCCTGCTTGGCAGGGGAGCCTACTTCTCCCTGTCCCTCTGCCTGCTGCTTCCCCTGCGTGTGCTCTCTCTCTGTCAAAAAATAAATAAATACATACATACATACATACTTGAAGATATTACTGTATGATTACAGCTTTCTATTGCTGTATGACAAACCACTTCAAAACATAACAGCTTAAAACAACTAAGCAGCAAGCATTTACCTGCTCACAGTTCTATAATGTGTGGCTTGTTTTTCCTCCAGAAGGTGTTGGTGAGCTTTTCCCATGTGTTTGCATTCAGTGAGCAGCTTCACTGGAACTGGTGGACCCAAGATGGCCCCATTCATATGTTAGTGTGAAATGACTAAGGCTGACCAGGCTTTCCTCTCTGCCATCTTGGTGTTTTATTCTCCTAGTCTTTCATTCGCCTTTTCCACCATGGGGTTTCTCATCCTCAAGGAAGCTAATGTGGATATCTTTGCACAGTGGCTGAGGAATAAGAGGGAATGAATAAATGAAGCTACAAAGCCTCCTTTAGACCTAGGACAGGAACTTGTACAGTGTCACTTGTTTTCTCTTGGATCAAGTAACTCATTAGGCTAACCTGTGTTCACATTGGGAGGTCACTGCAAGGATATGAATTCAAGAGGCATCATGATTCACTGGGGAACATTTGGTAATATGTGTTAAGGTAAAAAATTTGTTGGAATAGAAGATGTATATAAAAGCAGTATATCCTTATATTTGGTTCCTACCATTGTCATAAAAATCACCACAAACCTGGTGGCTTGAATTAATAGAAATTCATTGTCTTGCAGTTCTAGGAGGCAGAGGTCTGAAATCTAAGTGTTTGGGTATTGGTTCTTTACAGGAGGCTCTGAGAGAGAATCTGTGTCATGCTGTCAGGAATTCTTGATGTTCCTGGGATATAGGCATATCACTTCCATCTCTGCCTCTGTCATCACATGACTTTCTCCTTCTCTCTCTGTCTATTCTATCTCTTATAAGAACATTCATCATTGGATTTAGAACTCATTATAATCTAGGTTAATTACAATTTAGATTCTTACCTTAATTACATCTTCAAAGACACTCATTCCAAATAAGGTCACCTTGTAAATTTCCAGATGGACATACCTATGGGAGAACACCATTCAACCTACTACAATTCTCTGTCAAACTTTATAATTTCCCCCCATGCTTTTTCAGAAATTTCTACTACAAAGAATCTGGAATTGGAAAACCTTATACTCACACCTATTTAAAGCACTATTTCTCAAAACATATTCCTCAGGAAATTAGTGCTAAGAGTTCTTCTATGAGTAAAGGATTTCTTGGTCACATAATTTTAGAAAGTACTGCTTGCTATTAATACTTTCTGGAGAGTGACACTGCACATTAATTTATTAAATAGAAACTGTATGGGAAAAAAATACCAAATTGTTAAGAAGCACTTGTTTTTCCTTAACATGGACCCTGAACACCTCCATTTTTATTCAAGTAATACTTATCAGTACCTCACAGAACCGGGGTTATATGTGTCAAAGATTCTGATGTGAACTGTGGTGTAGACTACATATTACTTTCAAAATGTAAAACAAAATCAACCTGTATTTATTGAACGTTTTAATAATCTGCTTTCTGGCCCCTGAACATTTGATGCCTGGAATGTTCATTCTCCTTTTTCTGATTAACTCCTACTTGTCCTTTAGAACTCTGATTAGAGTTCATTTTTGAATGACAACTTTTCTTAACTACCCAATGTTGAAGTTAGATGTTCTTCCAGTGTTGTTTTCTTCTCTCTGTTCCTAATGTTAATGTATCACTAAGGCATCCTACTATAATTACCTTGGTTTGTGTTCTTTATTTAGTCTCCAAACATATGTTTGTTGGGGGTAAGAATCTTATTTGTCATTGATTTCTCAGACAGAACTGGTATTCAATACTTGTTGAATGTATGGATAAGAAAATTTGACATTGCATAGAAATAGATCAACATAGCTCAGTGGTATTCATAATCCTAAAAGAGCATTCAGTTATAGAATATTTTGCATGGAAATCACTTTATGCTTTCAGAATAATGTCATCTGAAGTCTTCTGTTTTCCACACTTTGTAACAGTCATCCTCAGAATTTAACTCTTTGTGTTGTGAATGCCCAACACTAAACAATGGGTCAGTGGAATTATTACAAAAAACATCAAATAGATCAAAGGAAGTACTTGGTAAAATAATTTAAAAAAATTAAATCCCTTTGATTCAATTAATGAAGACTGACTCTATTACTCAGATAATTAGGTTTCTCCAAGAAACAGTGCCAAATTTGGTCAAACTATACATTAAGAAGAAAAAAACATTTCTAACAGCCTCTGCATAACTAAGTTTATATCCCTTTTGGTAGTCTTCTTTAGAAACA
>NW_023193205.1:0-565 GCF_002007445.2 Ailuropoda melanoleuca
GAAACTATATGCTTTCAAGTTAGAAAAACGACTAAACTCTGTGAGCAACTATATACATTTTTGTAATATTTACTTGCAGTTTATAGCTAGTGATGCTAAATACCTATTTACAGTTAAAGTTAAGTCTTATTTAGAATGTATAGTCCTCAAACCTAAAATTTCACAATGTTTAATAATAAGTTAAATAAAAATTTTTAATGTTTGTATAGTGGAACCATCATAAACAAGAGAGAAGGTCTATGTGGTAAAAGAATTCATAATCAATGATAGACAAAATATTAATAATCCAAATACTGAGAAAAAATTCCTACAAATTGAGCCAAAGTGACCACAGAAAAATTAATCTATGAAAATCTAAACAGGGGAACCTGGCTGGTTCATTCAGTAGAGCATGCAGCTTTTGATCTTGGTGTCATGGGTTCAAGCCCTACGCTGAGCCANCACGCTGAGCCAAGAACTTACTTTTAAAAAAAAGGAATTTAAAAAAAAACTTGAAAAAAAAAAAAGCCTGTGAAGTATACGTAAAACATTTTTAACTTCCTTTTAAATAAATTTTATGGAAACA
>NW_023193206.1:0-196 GCF_002007445.2 Ailuropoda melanoleuca
TGTGGATGGCACGAGCTCTCGAGCCTGCCCTCCTTGTGACTTCTCCACGAATAACCATGGTAGTTGGCCTTTGGGGTTTTGGTGATTTTGTTAGCCGTGCTCACTGTGTGGACAGTGTAGCCCTTCTGTTCACAGAGTGCTGTTCTATAGGCGGCTGAGTCTCAAAGTGGGGTTCACGGACTGTTGGGATGTAGCC
>NW_023193206.1:587-1561 GCF_002007445.2 Ailuropoda melanoleuca
CCCCGGGATCATGACCTAAGCTGAGGGCAGAAGCTTAACTGACTGAGCCATCCAGGCGCCCGAGAACAGACCTTTTTTATGCTGGGATAAATAGGACCCTGAGGCAAGTGAGTTGCCCACTTTTAAGGAGGAATGTCCAGGTGGTAGTCATGGTTGGGTGGGTTGGAGTCAGAAAACCTAAGATTTTGGGGCGCCTGGGTGGCACAGTGGTTAAGCGTATGCCTTCGGCTCAGGGCGTGATTCCGGCTCCGCGTGATCCCGGCGTTATGGGATTGAGCCCCACATCAGGCTCCTCCGCTATGAGCCTGCTTCTTCCTCTCCCACTCCCCCTGCTTGTGTTCCCTCTCTCGCTGGCTGTCTCTATCTCTTAAATAAATAAATAAAATCTTTAAAAAAAAAAAAAAAGAAAACCTAAGGTTTTGAGACAATCTTGCCTGTAGACCGTGAACGTCTGTCTCACACTTTAGCCAAGGCTGATTTTGATTTGATGAAGGGTTTGTGCTTATGGATATAGAATGAAGTTTTTCTTCTCTGGTGTTCTGTCTGCACAGGCAGACCTTGCTCCTGGTATTAATTGTGGGGACTGAGGTCTCGGTCTTTGTAGTGCCTTTGGGATTGTCAGAGAAAATTGTGTTCCCTGGTTCTCAGCATTAAGAGTCTCACATTCTAATGCTTTGAAGCTTAATCTGTGATTGGTAACTCCCTAAAAATTTAACTTCCAATTAAGCAGTATGCGGACAAACGTGTTTTCTTTAAANGGGACAAACGTGTTTTCTTTAAAAAATTTTTTCTTTAGAAAATTATCAATTAAGTGAAAGCCCATCACCTTCTTTTTACCAGAGGCGACATTGTTACTGGTTTGGGATGGATTGTGTGTCCTGTTTTTCTAATTTGTATGTATACGTGCTTAGGAAACGTGTACCCCCTTGTGCACAGGTGCCTGCTGTGTTCCCCTAGGGCAGTGGATCAGTTTT
>NW_023193207.1:0-1256 GCF_002007445.2 Ailuropoda melanoleuca
ATCCCATAACGCTGGGATCACGCCCTGAGCCGAAGGCAGACGCTCAACCACTGTGCCACCCAGGCGCCCCAAGAGTAGACGTTCTTATATCCTTGTTCCTGATCTTAGAGGAAAAGCTCTGTTTTTCACCATTGAGTATGATGTTATGGGTTTTTCATATATGGCCTTTGTTAGGTTGAGGTATGTTCCCTCTAACCCCATTTTGTTGAGTTTTTAATCATGAATGAATATTTCGTTCTGTCAGATGCTTACTCTGCATACGTTAAGGCGATCGTATGACTTTTATCCTTTATTTTGTTGATGTGGTGTATCACACCGATTCTGCAAATATTGAACCATCCTTGTGTTCTGAGAATATATCCCACTTGATCTTTTTAGTATATTATTGTATGTGGTTTGCTAATATTTTGTTGAAGTTTTTTATATCTATGTTCATCGGGGATGCTGACCTGTGTGTGTGGTTGCTTTTTGTTTTTGTGATGTCTTTGGTTTTAGGATCAAGTTAATGCTGGCCTCGTAGAAGGTATTGGAAAATTTCCTTCCTTTTCTGCTTTTTGGAATAGTTTGATGAGAATAGGTGTCAACTCTTCCTTGAATGTTTCGTAGAATTTGCCAGCACATACATCTGGTCCTGGACTTTCATTTTTTTGGGAAGTTATTTGAATACTGTCCAGTTTTGTTACTTGTAATCTGTTAAGATTTTCTGTTTCTCCTGGTTCAGTTCTGGAATGTAGCAGGTTTCCAGGAATTTATCCATTTCTTTTAGGTTGTCCTGTTTGTTGGTATATTTTTTGTAGTAGTCTCATAATCCTTAGTATTTCTGTGGTGTCTGTTTTCTCTTGTTTCTGATTTTGTTCGGTTCCTTTCCCTTTTTGAGTCTGGCCTAAGGGTTTATCAATTTTATCTTTTCAAAGAAGCAGCTCTTGGTTTCATTTTTCCCCCCTCTACTAAGTCTGTCACTTATTTCTGCTCTGACCTTTATTATTTTTTTTTTTTCCTTCCACTCTTCTTGGGCTTCTTTTCCTAGTTCCTTTAGGTCTGAGTTTAGATGGTTTGAGCTTGTCCTTGTTTCTTGAGGTAGGCCTGTTTTACTATGTAGTTCCCTCTTAGAGCTGCTTTCACTGTGACCCAAAGATTTTGGACCANCCTCTTAGAGCTGCTTTCACTGTGACCCAAAGATTTTGGACCATGGTGTTTTCATTTTCGTTTTTAATGTATTTTTTGATCTTTGATTGCTTCATTGATCCATTGGTTCT
>NW_023193208.1:0-634 GCF_002007445.2 Ailuropoda melanoleuca
ATTTTTCTACCTAAAGGAGCAAAAAGGTGTCCCTCGTCTTCCTCTATTCTTATAAATTAAAAATCTAATACTTAGGGCAACTCAACATTACTCATTGTAGGGATAATTTATTTAGTGCTTTTATGTGCCAAGAAGTATTCGGTAAGTGCTGAGCATAAATTATCCCATCTAATCTTTATTAAAATCCTTTGATGAAGCTACTATAAACTATACAATTAATGGCAGAAAACAGCACTTTCTTGTCTTTCAAGCTGAAAAACAGAATCTTGAAACTCATAGGTAAGACAGTGGTCTTGAAGTTGCTTTGAATCTGCACGTGTCCTGTGTTTTGAGTGTCAAAAGGCCACGCCCTGAAAGTTTNTTTTTGAGTGTCAAAAGGCCACGCCCTGAAAGTTTGCCACGAACGAGGCAAGGGGACAAGCCGAGATGAACAGCCAGACCACACTGTCCTCATATTAAATAGAGCAGAGGAGGGGATCTCCTCGAGGTCAGAAGCACCAAGCCCTCCTGATATTGGAGATCTCAGAAGGAACCCATGAGCAGAAGACACTCCTTCCCTGGATGTGTTCTGGGAAAAAGGAAGCTTTGGAACCATGTGGCCGTGGAGGAATAGAAGGAGCTTCATGGGATGTCT
>NW_023193209.1:0-548 GCF_002007445.2 Ailuropoda melanoleuca
ATTGTATCTGCATAGGTTTGTGTCTGGGCTTTCTATTTAGTTCCATTGAAATGTTTGGTTTTTTGTCAGTACCATACTGATTTGATTATGAAAGCCTTTTAATTTGGTTTGAAATCAGAAAGTGTGATGTGTCCAGCTTTGTTATTCTTGCTTAAGATTGGTTTAGCTTCTATGGGGCCTATTGTGATTCCATTCAAATTTTAAGATTGTTTNATTCAAATTTTAAGATTGTTTTATTTCTGTGAAGAATACCACTGGAATTTTGATAGAGATGGCATTGAATCTGTAGATGGCCCAACAATATTAATTCTTTCAGTCTATGAACAGAGGATATCTTTTCATTTATTTCTGTCTTCAATTTCTTTCATCAATGTCTTACAGATTTCAATGTACAGATCTTTCGCTTCCTTCATTAAATTTATTCCTAATTATTTTGCAATTTGATGCAATTCTAAATGGGATTGTTTTCTTATTTTTTCTTTTTGATAGTTCATTGTTAGTGTGTAGAATCACAACTGCTTTTTGTAAATTGTGTAATCCTGTAACTT
>NW_023193210.1:0-1347 GCF_002007445.2 Ailuropoda melanoleuca
GGGATACATGATCAGTGTTATGAGTCTACTTTCAATAAGTCCCTGTGTCAACCAAGGGTTCAATTTCCATGCCAACCAGTGCCCAATGATGAGCTGCAGTCATTGATGGAGGCTGGACTTGGCTGAAACATATAGTCTTCCCTAGTTATCTTACAACCCACCAAACTGATAATGTTAAACTATTCCTTCAATATTGTGAACTGAGGGCCAACTAAGAGAAAGGGTAAAAAGGAAGATTATGAGTGGCAGCCCTTAACTTTTAGAATTCAACTGTCTTCCTGCAATCTAGCCTAAACATGCAAACCCCATTCACCAAAACAAAGTTAACTGAAGTTAACAGGAATCATCCTTTTTCGAAAGCAAATTAGCAATTACCTATTACTCCTCAGTTAAAAGTCCTTAATGAGGATTGTGATAAAGGATTTTCCTGCCTACTTTCAGAGATATCACAAATGGGTGAACAGTAAACAATTTCAGTGCAGTCTCATAGAAATGATAGTATCTGGAAGTTCTTCTTTGGATCTGGAAATATCTTTACTGATCCCAATTTTCAATATGATGAGTTGTGAGGCAATGTTGCTATATCATGGTCTTGGGACCAAACTATCTGGGATAGAATACTGGCTCAGCTACTTACTAGCTCAGCTACTTACTGGCTCAGCTACTTACTAGCTGTGTGAACTTGGGCAAATTACTTAACCTTTCTGTTCCTCAGTTTCTTGATTCATAATGTAAGAGTAATAATAATAGTCCTATGAGGGTATAAATGATCTACATATAAAAATAAAGGTATACATATAATGATATACCTATAAAAATATATGTATAGCTCTCAGAATCTTACCTACCACATAGCAAATACTAATAACTACTAGCTGTCATACTTTTCCTTCGATACTTAATGAGATTTCAGAATGGCTGTATCAGAAGCACGTAGTATAATGACCCTTTAAATCTTTGTGGTACAATGTTAAAAGATCCTACCCTCAAATAATTCTCTTACCAGGCTTCCAGAAATCTCATCTACGGATTTCCTCCTTAAAGTCCCTGCCTGTGGAGACATGAACTTTACAAATACAAACTTCTGTCCTTCACATATTTCCATCTTTAAACACTATCCTGCTTATTCTTCTCTAGGTAGAATAAGAAATCTCTATTTATAATCCAATTTATACTTCAAACATATTTTTATCTTGGCACCAAATTATTTCATTTCTCCTACTGGACTATAAATCATTAGGGTATCTCTGCTCTTTCCCCAGTGCTTAGCACAGAACTCAGGATGTAATAGGTGAATAATAAATAAGTTTTACTCTTTGTTTATTTTTTAAATAAATAAGTTTTTAC
>NW_023193211.1:0-1259 GCF_002007445.2 Ailuropoda melanoleuca
GGCGGTGTTCGTAGCAAAGCCACCTTCACATTAATGACAGAGGGACTCACGTGAGCACCAAATGAATGGTAAGACAGTGGCTGTAGGTTTCCCAGGAGAGGGACTAGTTGCCCAAATGTGAATGATCTAGAAGCCTTCAAGGTAGCGAATGGCCTTGCGTAGATGTTTAAGGAGAGAAACGTGGCAGGCACAAGAGCAGTAGCAGGAACCGGTGAACAGGTGGTGGTGCCGCCGAAGGAGCAAAGACGTTGAGGAGCTTACAGGCCTGGCTGCTGAGTCCCCACGGCCGCTACACCGGCCAGACTGAGTTCCGCAGCCTGCCAGCACCTCCCTGCTCAAAAGGGAGGGCTCGCGTCCTCTTCCTGCCGTGTTGCACTGCTGCCCGTCGCCCTTGCCCCCCAGAGCTGCCACCATCCCTCCAGGCAAACCTCCCTTCCCCACCTCAGACTGGGATGTGATGGGGCACAGCTCTCCCGGCTTCCCTCTTTTGCACCCCTGGCACTGTGGCTTTTAGCACAGATTAGGCAAGGTTACATGGCAGGCAGCTCTGAGGAAACGGAACGTTGAAAAAATTGAATATAAGGAAGTTACGCGTTGATAAACATAGGGACTAGTCTGGGAAGGCCTTGAATATCAGCCCGGAAGCTGAAACTACTTCTTCGTGGCCACGGGGAGCCAGTGCACATTTCTGAGTGAGAAGTGAGAGATGTCCAGAATGTACGCACAGACTTTCAAGAACATTTTTGGCCCTTTGTTCCACATCAGGGAACATTTTGTCTTGTTGTCAAGAGTGTGAAGTAAGGACCAAGTGGAATTAGTGACTTAAGCTGGGAAAACCTTTGTTTCCACTTTGTCTTCCTAGAGAGAGTCCCAGTGGCAGGTGGTTAGGATGTGTGTGGCAGAGGACGACTGAAATTCCAGAATGATTTTTGCATTTGTATCAGGTGAGGTCTGGCTTCTGTGATAGTTTCACTAAAAGGTCCTAGATAGAAAAAGAAGCTCTCCTCAGAGACGTCCTGAATAGCAGCAAAACAGATTTTGTGTTCTTTGTCAAAGCGTATAGACTGACCTTTCCAGCAAGCAAGCAGAGTAGTTGAGACCTTGGACTTTTCGTGGAGTGTCGAGGTGGACTTGTAATCACTGCATGCACACCTACTGGAGATCTCCCAGAGAGTGTCCCCTTGATTATGCTGAGAGGTAGCTCGGGTGTGAAATCCTGCTATCCCACTTTTGCCGGCTCAGGGACCTTTCACAGCACA
>NW_023193211.1:5800-7396 GCF_002007445.2 Ailuropoda melanoleuca
CCTCTTTTGCACCCCTGGCACTGTGGCTTTTAGCACAGATTAGGCAAGGTTACATGGCAGGCAGCTCTGAGGAAACGGAACGTTGAAAAAATTGAATATAAGGAAGTTACGCGTTGATAAACATAGGGACTAGTCTGGGAAGGCCTTGAATATCAGCCCGGAAGCTGAAACTACTTCTTCGTGGCCACGGGGAGCCAGTGCACATTTCTGAGTGAGAAGTGAGAGATGTCCAGAATGTACGCACAGACTTTCAAGAACATTTTTGGCCCTTTGTTCCACATCAGGGAACATTTTGTCTTGTTGTCAAGAGTGTGAAGTAAGGACCAAGTGGAATTAGTGACTTAAGCTGGGAAAACCTTTGTTTCCACTTTGTCTTCCTAGAGAGAGTCCCAGTGGCAGGTGGTTAGGATGTGTGTGGCAGAGGACGACTGAAATTCCAGAATGATTTTTGCATTTGTATCAGGTGAGGTCTGGCTTCTGTGATAGTTTCACTAAAAGGTCCTAGATAGAAAAAGAAGCTCTCCTCAGAGACGTCCTGAATAGCAGCAAAACAGATTTTGTGTTCTTTGTCAAAGCGTATAGACTGACCTTTCCAGCAAGCAAGCAGAGTAGTTGAGACCTTGGACTTTTCGTGGAGTGTCGAGGTGGACTTGTAATCACTGCATGCACACCTACTGGAGATCTCCCAGAGAGTGTCCCCTTGATTATGCTGAGAGGTAGCTCGGGTGTGAAATCCTGCTATCCCACTTTTGCCGGCTCAGGGACCTTTCACAGCACATGGGTACCAGCACTGAACCCCCAAGGCCAGTTGGAGCAGAACGTGGATGCAGATGGGCCTCAGTGGAAAGAACTAAACCATGTCCCGTGTGGAGGTGACCCAGGTGGGTTTGCTCCTAGGAGGAGCAGTGTGGCCACTCAAGCACGCGGCCAAAACCCGCCGTTGTCATTGTTCTGGTCTCCGATAACGCCCTCGGGTACCTCAGGCTGTGACTGAGGCGCAGTGGCGGCCGCACAGGGAGAGCTTGGGCCTGAGGAATCTGGGCATCATGGCTGAGCGGGGTGTGCGGGCCTCCCATTCGGCATCTGAGCGGCTCTGCTGAGGCCTTGGGGCCTAAAAAGCAAAGCAGAGTGTCCTGGTGATCTGTGCTGTGTCGCAAATCACCCCAAATGCAGTGACAGAAAGCAACAATAGCCGCATATTCTCTCACGTTCTATGTGGGTCAGGAATTGAGGAGTGGCTGTGCTGGGCAGGTCCGACGTGGGGCCTCCTGCAGTCGGGCAGTGGCTGGGGCTACCTCGAAGTCTTCATTTGCCTCTGTCTTCTGGGCCGGGAGGACTTGATGAGGTGGGGTGGGAATAGCTGGGGCCCCTCAGTGTCTTTTTCTCTGCCTAGTCTCTCTGCCTTGGCAGCCCCGGGGTAGCCAGACATCCCCTGCAAGAGGGCTCAGGGTTCCAAAGGCGTGTGTCTGAGCGAGAGGGCCAGCCAGAGCTGGTGTCCTTTGTGTGATCTACCTTGGAAATCACGTGGCCTCACTGCCACCTCACTTGCTCAGGGCAGTCTCCAGCTCAGGAGGAGGGCACAGAGACCACTCCTTG
>NW_023193212.1:0-536 GCF_002007445.2 Ailuropoda melanoleuca
ATTGGTGCTTTGTTTTTCTCCCCTACAAGATGAGGTCCCAGGTTTGGGATTGCTGAGATGGACTATGTTTTATTTTCAGTTGCCATATCGCTTTCCCATATGGGCATACCACTTTGTTTTCACAATCACCATAGGGAAGGACTCCTTTCACTGTATCCCTGCCAGCAATACCTGTTATCTGAGATAGTTTCTTAATTACATTTTTCCCCCAGAAAGCAAGTCACAATGGTAAGCAACCCAAATACTATCCCAACGCGATTGACTGTGAACAGATCCTCTAACACCATTACAGTGCCTGGGGATTTTTGAATGATTCAGAGTTTTCTAATTTAAAATTATGAAAATCAGTGAAGGTGGAACAGCTTACCAGTATTATTTCAGCAAAAATAGTCCTAATATTANTCAGTATTATTTCAGCAAAAATAGTCCTAATATTAAATTGTATCCCTGTTTTATTTAATTTTATTTAGTTTATTTTTTAAGCTGGTTAAAAGTTAATGAGAGTCTGCTATTATAAGGCATTGTCTCTGTTTGAA
>NW_023193214.1:0-1358 GCF_002007445.2 Ailuropoda melanoleuca
CCAGCCCCCTGGACCTCTGCTGTCCTCCCTATGCTGTGTTACCATCGTCGGACCCCACTATCCCTTCCCAGGTAGGACCTCCTTGAGGCCGGTTCTACTATGGCCCCGGGACCTGGCACGCGGGAAGACCTAGAAAGCATTCAACCAATGTCCTAGGTTCAGCACAGGGCCTGCCTGGTATACAGCACTCAGTTTAAGTGTTGGAAGTATTGCCTTCAGGGAGGCCCCCTCGGAGACACAAGACAGCTGCCAGATCCAGGCATCACATCACATGGCAGCATCCAGAAGAAGAGAAGCAGAGAGACAGACTCTCTCTGTCTCCTTCTAAGGACTAAAGACATCTTTCCTGGAAGGCTCCTCAGCAGACAGGGAGACCCCTATCTGTAGCTGGGGTTGGCTCTCATGGCCACTCTGGTCCATGTCTAGTGAGGACAATGGGGTGATCACACCCATGTATGGTGACCCTTCAGGGTTGGTGGGACGTCAGCATGTCAACCCCCTCAACTTCTTTCAGATCCAAATAGAAAGGTCTCCATATCTGCTCAGTTGGTTTCCTCTTGGATGATGGTATTTTCTTCCCTTTACCCATCTCGGATATTCTAGAGAGACGGCCAGACACGCAGGTGGGAGGCCTGGGCCTTCTTACCCCCAGAGGTGACCACCATCTTAAAGCACGTGCCTCCAGAAGCAGGCTGGCCTTGCCGGAAGCGAGTGCATTGACAAGGCCAGAGGACACACAGCACGTCCAGCTTCCTGCTCCCAAACCATGCAACTCCCGCTCTCCACGGCACGCCGAAAAATGCTTTTAGCACCATTTAGCGCTAAAAATATAGTATTGCGTATAGATTTTTTTTCTCCAGAATTCCTAAGTTTGGACAAAAATTAACTCTCTGTATCTGCTTCTCCCTGCTTCTATGTGTGTGTGTGTGCGTGTGTCTTCGGTGCTCTGGAAGTGTCACATCTCAAGGTCTGGTGGGCTGGCTGGGAGAAAGCCCAGGACTTGGGGCATCCAGGATGGGTGGCAAAGGTCTAGGCTAGTGGGAAGTGTGTGAAACTTAGAGATCAGGTGGCCAGGAGCGTAGGCCTACCTGCTGGGATAGAGAGCAATCATTCTACCCTTCCGGGCCGCAGCAGTTCCCTATTGTATAAGGTGGCCACCCTAACCTCTGTCCTGCCCGCCACCCTGAGCGGCCACCAGTGGGAAGCAGGCGCATGATCATTCCAGGTTTCTCCCCCTTCGCATGCACACCGTCTTGCACATAACCGCAGAGCCTCCCCCAGAGGCCAAGTATATTCCCTCCCCGTGGAAGTCGGCCGTGGTCCTGACTTGCTTTGGCCGGTAGAATACGGTGGAAGTG
>NW_023193215.1:0-3532 GCF_002007445.2 Ailuropoda melanoleuca
CAGGCAGAGAAGGCTGTCCCTGTGTTTCTTTCCTCCTTCCCAGGGGTCTGTGGAAGGATTACAGGGGAAAGTGTGTTCTGCCCCTGGCCTCACACACACAGGCCTTGGGAGGTGTAAACAGAAGATTCCCATAGCTAATGTGTTGTAGGGCCCCCACTGGGTTAAGGGTGCTTCTCACCTCATGTGAATGACATGTTACGTAATTTAGGCTGATGGCTCAGGGAGGGAGGGAAGGACTGAGGAAGAGGCTGTTTTTCAGTGAGGCATTTCTAGAAACAGTATTTGAGCAGCGTGAAAACTGTGAACCTGAGAACCTTTGCGTGAGAACAGTAATTCTGGTGCTGTTAGTGGTGGTATGATAATGAACACTAAAGATAAATTGCTGTTTCTGTGTGTCTAGCACCTGGCATTTTCTGTAACTGTCCCCTCAGCAGCCCAGCAAAGGATCGGGTGGGAAAGGAAAGTGCCAGCAAGAGCGGAAGTATTTGACTCCAGTCTGGAGCTCTGTTATGTGGAGACCCGTGGAAGGCTACTGACGGTGCAGTGTCCTGAGGTAGCACGTGTGTCCTGCTGTGGCGGTCCCTTCCCCCTCCCCCACCCCACCGCCATCCAGGGCTGTGACTCACCTGGCACCTCCACCTCGAGGCTTCCCTGGCACCCTTGCCTGACTGCCACTCTGACATGCGGCCAAGGCATGATTACATTTCCATTCTTGTGACAAGCTTAATGTTTTCTTGGGTTGTACTTAACTTACTTTTTAATGGACTTAGTCCTTATTTTTTCCAGATGCTCCATCAGCTGTGTTGGAACCCTATCCACTTGTTTTCCAGCTGGTCACACACACAAGACCCGTGGGTCCTCCTGTTGTTGGTTGTGTGTGGGTTGCCCTCTGGCCCTGCCCCAGGGCTGCCCTCCCAGGATAGTCTCTATCACTTGTGTGGGAGCCAGATCCAAGATCCTGCCTCTCCCTCTTTCTCAGCTAATCCCTCATTTTACTGAAGTACAAGTTGGTAGCTTCCAGATGAGGTTGAAAGTGATCTTGACTTGGGATGTCAGGGTCTGGTTTCCTGAGGCTCTTGGTCTTGCTGCCAACAGTACATGCCAGCTCTGCTCCCCGGGGCTGTGAGTGTGGAGTGCTCTTTCTTCTCTGGATGCTTTGAGGACTTGTTGGTTTGTTTGCTCAGAAATTTCATGAGGATTTACTTAGGTGGCCTCAACTTTTACTTTATTGCTTTGAAAATAAAATATGGAGAAAAGAAAAGGATTTACTTAGGTGTGGGTTATTTTATTTGTTGTCCTGCGTGATGGGANTTGTTGTCCTGCGTGACGGGACTTAGCCATCCATCTACTTGGAAAGGCCTTGTATTATTCCAGTAATTCCCCTTCCCTTCAACTGATTCCCTTTCCTGGACTTTTAGAGGATGCCTGGAGCTTTGGAATCAATATTTCCTTTTGTTAACGAAAGAGAAACTCTAGATAAAAGTGCCATAGAATAGAGCCAGGCAATTTCAGAAAGTAAGCCACCAAATTTTGAATTATTTTTCTTTGTAAAAACTTTTTTTTTAAAGATTTTATTTATTTATTTGACTGACAGAGAGAGACAGCCAGGGAGAGAGGGATCACAAGCAGGGGGAGTGGGAGAGGAAGAAGCAGGCTCCCAGCGGAGGAGCCTGATGTGGGGCTCAATCCCACAACGCCGGGATCACATCTTGAGTCAAAGGCAGACACTTAACGACTGAGCCACCCAGCGCTCCCTGTAAAAACTTTTTTTTATTTTTAAGTTTTAATTGTAAAAAAATACATAATATGAAACTTACCCACTTCATCATTTTTAAATGTACATTTCATTAGTGTTAACTGTATTCACGTGGTTGTGTCACATATCTGGAGAACTTTTTTTCTGTGACTCCGAACTTCATACCCACAGAACAGCTCTTCTCCCCTACCCCCTAGCCCCTGGCAACCACCACGGAACTTTCTGTCTCTATGATTTGACTAATAAGCATGTATGTAAGTGGAATCGCACAGTATTTGCCCTTTTGTGATTGGCATAGTTCATTCAATATAACATTGTAGCTGTGACAGTGTTTCTTTCTTTTTAAGGCTGAATAATGTTCCATTGCATGGATATGCCACTGTTTCTGTACTCCTTTGTCCATGGACATTTGGGCTTTTCCACCTCTTGGCTATTGTGGATAATGCTGCAGTGAACGTGGGCGTGCACATATCTCTGAGATCTTGCTTTCAATTCCTTTGGATGTATACTCGGAATTGGAATTGCTGGATCATATTGATGAGGGAGCAGAAGGCAAGCTGAGGACAAAGCAGAAGCTGACACCCCACAACCCCTGCCCCAAGATGGGATATATGCGACATTCCTCAGACACTCCTGGCTGCCCTAAAGCTAAGGAAAGGAAAAACAAACAGTTAACTTATGGAGGTCACACAGTCCTGCAGGGGCTGAGTCTCCCTCAGTTTACAAATGTCTTAGCAATCTACAAGAATGAAGCATTTCTCTCAATTACCTAGTTTCCAGAAGGAAACATAGGTACAATTAAATGTCCTTATAACCTGCAGCCCATTGACAGATACTTGAAGCAGGCAGAGTGAAATGTTCCTCCAGGAAGTTCCCAACTACCTTCATGTTCATGCCTTGCTAGAGGAAAAACAACCTTAACTTGGCAATGGCAAGGTCTCCAGCATCCTGTGAGTCTTCTTTAACATACGAAAATCCTTTTGAAACCCCCCTTTTTCCTTACCTCCCCCAACCCCATAGTATATAATCAGCCACCCCTCATAACCCGGGGCAGCAGCTCTTTCTGCCCAAGGGTCCCGTCCCTGTGCTTTAATAAACCACCATCTTGCACCAAAGATGTCTCAAGAATTCGTTCTTGGTCCTCGGCTCCGGACTCCACCCCACTGAACCTCACCCATATTCCAAAACTAAATCAATATGGTTTCCATTTTTAGAGTTTTGAGGATCCTTCATACAGCTTTCCATAGTGGCCGCACCATTTTACACGCTCACCAACAGTACTGTGTACGGTTCCAGTTTCTCCACAACCTCACCAACATTTGTTTTCTGTTTTGTTTTTTATAGTGGCCACCCTAATATGTGTGACATAGTATGTCGTCGTGGTTTTTATTTGCATTTCTCTAATGATGAGAGATGTTGAGCCTTTTCATATGGCTGGCCATTTGTCATCCATTTGTTTATCTTCTTTGGAGAAATACCTCTTAAAGACCATTGCCCATTTTTTGAAAAACAAGTGTTGTGTTTTGTTACTGAGTTGTAGGAATTCTTTATTAACCTTCTATCAGATATGGTTAACAGTTATTTTCTCCCATTCACTACATAGGTTGCCTTTNCATAGTGGCCGCACCATTTTACACGCTCACCAACAGTACTGTGTACGGTTCCAGTTTCTCCACAACCTCACCAACATTTGTTTTCTGTTTTGTTTTTTATAGTGGCCACCCTAATATGTGTGACATAGTATGTCGTCGTGGTTTTTATTTGCATTTCTCTAAT
>NW_023193216.1:0-652 GCF_002007445.2 Ailuropoda melanoleuca
ATTCCCACCAACAGTGTAAGAGGGATCCCCTTTCTCCACACCCTCTCCAACATTTGTTGTTTCCTGCCTTGCCAATTTTTACCAACAATTCCTTGGTGATTCGGGGCCTTTTCTGGTTCTGCACAAATTTAAGGGCTATTTGTTCCAGTTCTTTGAAAAATGTCATTGGTATTTTGATCGGGATGGCATTGAAAGTGTAGATTGCTCTGGGTAGCATAGACATTTTAACTATGTTTATTCTTCCGATCCATGAGCATGGAATATTTTTCCATCTTTTTGTGTCTTCCTCAATGNTTGTGTCTTCCTCAATGTCTTTCAAGAGTGATTTGTAGTTTCTAGAATATAGATCCTTTACATCTCTGGTTAAGTTAATTCTGAGATAATGTATGATTTTTGGTCTATTGTAAATGGAATGGATTCCCTGATTTCTCTTTCTTCAGTCTCATTGTTCACGTATAGAAATGCAACTGATTTCTGAGCATTGATTTTGTATCCCGCCACATTACTGACTTGCTCTATAACTTCTGGTAGTTTGGGGGTGGAGTCTTTTGGGTTTTCCATATAATGTATCATGTCATCTGTGAAGAGAGACTGTTTGACTTCTTCTTTGCCGATTTGAATACTTTGATCCCTTTTTGTTGTCTGATTGCTG
>NW_023193217.1:0-787 GCF_002007445.2 Ailuropoda melanoleuca
ATGCAAATGTCACGTTTTAGAGCTCATTGTGCTGGTTCAAGCTGGAAATTGGACTAGACCTTTATTCAAAGGCTTAGCCCATTCCTTAGGTCAAACAAAGCTTGGCTGGACTGGTTCCTGAAATCTTCACCTCAGTAGAAATAGGCATTTAGTCATTCACTCAATAATACTTAATCAGTATCACTAGAAGTCCTACTATGTACGAGGCCCTGTGCTAAGTGCTAAAGTTACAGAATTTAACTAATGCAAATAAAATAACAAAGCAATCTCTGCCCTTAAAAAAAAAAAAATCACAGTCTCTTGGGGGAACTCAGACAAGCCTGCTACAGTAGGAGGCATGTTTTAATTCCAGGTGTGAACTGACAGTAGTCACAGCTAAGGCTGTGGGGCCTCTGTCTAGCAAGGGAAGACTGGCTGCAAAAGGTACAAGGCAAAGGGACTGAAATGTACATAGAGCAAGATGTCCTAGCTGAGATAAAACTGATGCATAGTTTGCATATACAAGTGATGGGCGAAAGGCTCCTCCGGCCGTTCGACTATCTGGATAACATGCATGAGGACTTCTTTTTTTTTCCTTGAAGGTGGAAGGAATCTGTGACCAAAGACCCTGGGGTGAAGAAGAGGACAACAAAGGATGAGGATGGCACCTCTCTCCTACTGAACTGTCAGTTGGCTTAGAGCTCACTTCTGGGCAAAGCAGGGAAGCCAGAAGCTGCAACAGTTGTGCCCATGAGAAACTGCAAGAGCTGAACACGGGCTAAGCTGCTGTGAGCCCAGATGCACAGAG
>NW_023193218.1:0-847 GCF_002007445.2 Ailuropoda melanoleuca
CTTTTCATGAGGAGTGGGGCTTTATTCCTTGGTGGCCTAAGAATAGAATCTAGGTAATTTCAGGATTTTAAAATGTAGGCATGATTCATGGCTCAACATATCATCAGTTTGGGTAAACAAACTATGACCACTGGAAAATAATGTATTCTGCACTTACTATGGAATGTTCCATAGAGGTCAATTAGGTCACATTTGTTACCAATGTTTTGTCTGCTTTTTCTATCAGATATTGANTGATAAAGTCATAGAAAAATTTCCCAACAAAATTTCTATTAAAAAAGGAGGAAAGCCAATCAAAAAAGATGTGTGAGAATGAAAAGAAAGTGCCATCAGTCAATTCAGCAAATCGAGTTTGTGTAGAGAGATGGCAACATTGATCAGTGAAGACACCAGAGTTTACCAATACTTGTGTTGAACCTTGAGGAAAGTGTCATAGACGTATGTCTCAGGAAGAAGAGGGTATGGAAAGAGTCTTCCAACTCCTATCGTCTGTCATGATGAAGGAAGCATGTTTCAGAGTAAGAATGAAAGCATAAGTAAAGGGTCAGTAACCAATCTTTAAGAAAAAACACTGAATTGAAGCCATCTTTCAACTCACGTCTTTGGTCATGGAAATGATACTGTTTGCACAGGTGTCTAAGATAACATAAGGAAAGTGCCATATACTGAAGTCAAAGAAAGAACACGGTAGGGAAAGCATCTTGCATCTCACAGTCTTTTGTTATGAAAACGGAAGTATGTGCCAAATTGTGTATGAAAACAGAAGCATAAAGATTGTTGCTTCACTCCATAGAAGAAAACTGTCTAGACACTATGTCTCAACTCACAACTTCCGTAGTGAAGATGG
>NW_023193219.1:0-968 GCF_002007445.2 Ailuropoda melanoleuca
AAAAAAAAAAAAAACTATGCTTAATGACTTTTTAGCAAAGAAAATGGAAGGTGATGTTTGAAGAGGTCTCCTGTAGCCCATAAACGGATGAGATCCCTTATTTGGTTTTTGAACCCGGGTCACTTAGGATTATGGGATTACTCACTTTCTAAATCAGAGAAGAGATTATGAAACATTTTTTTCTCCCTGCAGGAACTTTCTTTAATCCTATGCAGTCATTAAACATATACATCATTCAAAAAAGGGGAAGGAGGAACAGATGATGCAGAAGGATGGACCAGATGACTTGTTAAGAATACTATTGGTTCTATCAATGTGCCATGTTAGAAAGTAATTAATTCTGATAAGAATTTATCAACCTTAGATCCAGGTATTGTAAGTTTCCTATATTTTTCGGTTTTATGTTTTTTATTCACTCAGCAAATAGTCATTGACCACTGTTTTAGGTCTGGCGATATGGATATTAAACACAAAGAAGCCTCTTTCAAGGTACTATAGATGTAGGGTGGGCGGTGGAGGAAGACCGGTACAACATAGTGTGTATGCAAAGAGCTAGGATAGAAATGTGATCTGGGCGCTGTAGGAATACAGTGCAAGTCCTCATAATCTAGCCTGGGGTAGGGGAAGAGACCATCTTTCTTGTGGAGATGATATCTGAGCCTAGTCTTGGAGGATGTATGGGAGTAAGCTAGTAAGAATTGGGAAAGATTGGGGGAATAGCATGTGGACGGCAACGAAGTGTTAGTGAGTGTGACTTGACCAGGAATTTAGGGTAGTTTAGTATGGCTAAAGACCATGGTAGTGGACAAGGACGGATAACATGGGTAGGTTAGCAAGTTCCAGGGANCCCATGGTAGTGGACAAGGACGGATAACATGGGTAGGTTAGCAAGTTCCGGGGACTTGTAATGAGACTAAAATGCTTAGATTTTATCTTGAAGGTGAAGAGGCACTTTTGGAGGATTTTAA
>NW_023193220.1:0-1302 GCF_002007445.2 Ailuropoda melanoleuca
CTTGAACTCATGACCCCAAGATCAAGAGTTGCATGCTCTTCCAACTGAGTCAACCAACTGCTCTTGGGGTCGTGAGTTTAAGCCCCATGTTGGGTGTAGAGATTACTTAGAAAAAAAAAAGAGTGTGTTGTTTAATTTCCATTTATTTGTTAACTTTCCAAATTTCATTCTGATGCTGGTTTCTAATTCCATTCCATTCTGGTCAGAGAAGATACTTTATATATGATTCCATGTTTATACATTTATTGAGACTTATTTTGTTACCTAATATCTAGGTCTGTCCAGGCAAATGTTCCATGTGCACTTGAGAAGAATGTGTATTCTGTTGAGTGGAGTGTTTTATATATATTTATATATCTGTTTCTTTTCTTTTTTTTCTTTTTTTTATGGGTCAGCCTTTATTGGTGAGCAGGCAGGTGGTGGGTGAGTCCGGACACTGGGGACCAGCTGGGGAGGAGGTTCTGCAGTTGCCATCACAGCATATAATTGCTATATCTTCTTGATGAATTGAGCCTTTTATTATTATACAATTTTTATATTATACAAATTATTATTTATTGTTACCCTTCTTTGTCTCTTGTAACAAGTGTTCTCTTGAAGTCTCTTTTGTCTGATATTAGTATAGCCACTACAGCTCTGTTCTGGTTACTGTTTCCAGGGAATATCTTTTTCTATCCTTTCACTCTTATTTGCATCTTTGTTTTGTTTTTAAGTTTTATTTGTATAAGTAATATTTACACCCAACATGGGGCTCAAACTCATGACCGTGAGATCAAGAGTCACGTGCTCCTCCAACTGAGCCAGCCAGGTGCCCCACTTAATTGTATCTTTGGATCTAAAGTGAGTCTCTTGTAGAAAGTCTATAGTTAGATCATTTTTAAAAATCCGTTCTGTCAGTCTGTGCCTAAGTCTCTGACGTAGGATGGTTCAACTTACAAGTTTTTTATTTTATTTATTTATTTATTATTCTTAAAGATTTTATTTANATCTAAAGTGAGTCTCTTGTAGAAAGTCTATAGTTAGATCATTTTTAAAAATCCGTTCTGTCAGTCTGTGCCTAAGTCTCTGACGTAGGATGGTTCAACTTACAAGTTTTTTATTTTATTTATTTATTTATTATTCTTAAAGATTTTATTTACTTATTTGACAGAGTGCACGCACGAGTGCATGCACAAGCAGGGGGAGCAGCAGAGGAAGAGGGAGAAACAGGCCCTCTGCTGAGCAGGAAGCTGATGCAGGGCTCAATCCCAGGACCCTAGGATCATGACCTGAGCCAAAGGCAGGCACTTAACCCACTGAGTC
>NW_023193221.1:0-837 GCF_002007445.2 Ailuropoda melanoleuca
GTTTAGGATACAATCTCAGAAATAGGAAGGGACTACTACGATTTAAATTAAAATGATCTGAAATTTTTTTTTAAAGATTTTATTTATTTATTCGACAGAATTAGAGACAGCCAGCGAGAGAGGAACACAAGCAGGGGGAGTGGGAGAGGAAGAAGCAGACTCATAGCAGAAGAGCCTGATGTGGGGCTCGATNCTCGATCCCATAACACCAGGATCATGCCCTGAGCCGAAGGCAGACACTTAACCGCTGTGCCACCCAGGCGCCACTGATCTGAATTATTAAGACAATTTAAAAAATCAACAAGTTGATGTACATGAAACATATTTATAAAGTCTTGTTAAGTGTTTTTGATATGATTGGGATTAAATAATATGTATGTAAAATGTGTATTTCCAGCCACTTACTGGATTTGGAAGATGATACTCGACTTAACTTGTTTGATGATGGGACACTCATGATCCGAAACACTCGTGAGTCAGACCAAGGTGAATATCAGTGTATGGCCAGAAACTCAGCTGGAGAGGTCAAGACACAGAATGCCATGCTCAGATACTCCAATCCTCCAGGTACAATCCTTTTTATGTCTCTTGATTGAACTTAATGTAAATACATCAGTTCTCCATCAGTTATTTGCACTAGAAAATGACTTTTAATTGCTTCTTTAAAGTATAGAATGCTTAAAAGTAAAACAGTTGCCATTGTCACTTCCTAATCTTTCACAAAAACTTGAGGGTTTTTTGTCTTGCAGTTTATTTTAATTTCTTGCCTTAGTTTTATTATTTTCCAGTTGCAATACGTGCTATCCTAAGGCTACCTTAGTCCTGTTGATTACTCAT
>NW_023193221.1:875-1157 GCF_002007445.2 Ailuropoda melanoleuca
ATCCACCATCATCAGAGGGAATCAGTGGAACTGAGGCAGTGGAAAGGGCAGTAAAGTTAGACAGAGCAGCCCACATTCAAGATGTGGAAGTTCTAGATGTCTGGAGGATACAGATGGAGAGTTGGGAATTGCATGGGATTTGATGAATTGTAAGGCAGAGTCAAATCATTCATGACTGTACTCTAAGTGCAAAATTAGATTTTTCTGTTATGAAGATCTCCCAGGCAGCAGTTTGGAGGGCAATCAGGAGGACACAGTAAGGTGAAGAGGTCAGCAGGCTGT
>NW_023193222.1:0-889 GCF_002007445.2 Ailuropoda melanoleuca
AGAAAATCAATTATTCTCATTAGGCTCATCATATGTTATTCACAATTTCAATCCACTGGATTCCTTGGAAAGTCTTGGATCCATGATAAATATTCCTTTTTGATCCAGAATTATATTTAAATTTTTTTATTAAAGTATAGTTGACACACATTGTCACATTAGTTTCAGATGTACAGCATAATGACTTGACAACATTATGCTGTGCTCACCACAATTGCAGCTGCCATCTGTCACCATACAATGCTATTATAATACTATTGACAGTATTCCTTATACTGTACCTTTCATCCCTGTGACTTATTCATTCCATAACTGGAAGTTTGTACCTCCCACTCTCCTTCAGCCATTTCTGTGCCTCCCCCACCCCCTTCTCCTCTGGCAACCATTAGTCTGTTCTCTGTACTTAATGTGTCTGTTTCTGCATTGTTTGTTCATTTGTTTTGTTTTTAGATTCCACATACAAGTGAATCATATGGTATTTGTCTTTCTGTGACTTATTTCACTTAGCATTATACCCTCTACACCCGTCCAAGTTGTCACAAATGGCAAGATCTCATACTTTTTAATGAATGAGTTTATAAAGTGAGTACTCAGATTATTCTTTGGCACCTACAATCTGTAGGATGAAGCCAAACCTGAAAACATGCATGGGTAGGACTTTCTAAGAAAATGGAGGCTAGATTANAAGGGATACAGAGGGACAAAGAGAAACAATGCAAGGGGGGATTCTCTCCCTCCTGCAACTTATTACCTAGATATGAGATTACATGGCATTTCCTTTCAGGTTTAGCCATTAAAATAAAAAATGTATTTACTGCAGTCAAAGTATTTCTATTTAATGTGTCATCTACTTCTGTAAGACCTAGTAGGTGTCTATGGTAGAATTTCA
>NW_023193223.1:0-216 GCF_002007445.2 Ailuropoda melanoleuca
ATTGCTTGGAGCCACTGCTTTCTCATCTGTAAAGTGGGTATATCCTACTTCTGATAATTTATTATTTTTTTAATGTTTTTTTTATTATATTCTGTTAGTCACCATACAGTACATCCCTGGATTCTGATGTAAATTTCGATGATTCATTAGTTGTGTATAACACCCAGTGCACCATGCAATACGTGCCCTCCTTACTACCCATCACCGGCCTATCCT
>NW_023193223.1:529-717 GCF_002007445.2 Ailuropoda melanoleuca
AAAAAAAGGTCACAGGATCATCACAATAGACACAAAGAAAGCATTTGACAAAATCCAACCCCCATAAAAACTGTTATTAAACTAGGAATAATGCGAGTTTCCTCAACCTGATAAACAGTATCCATGAAAGACATATATGTAGGGAAGAAAGACCAAATCCTATCTTTCAAAGACTGGGGAAAGCCAAC
>NW_023193224.1:0-581 GCF_002007445.2 Ailuropoda melanoleuca
GGCACTTTTTAAAAAATAGACTTTATAGAGCATAGGTCTAAATAGGTCCATATAGACCTACCTTATTTTCTTGTTGTGTGTTTTAATTTATCTTGAAATCCTTTATTGATAGACATTTGGATTTTTAGTCTATTTTTTTATCACAAACAAGGGTATAATAAATATTCTTGCTCTCGTATATTGCTATCTCATGTATAAAATCCTGGAGATCACAGCATAATGTCTAGGCAGTATAGAGAAACGATCACAGCCTTTGGAACCACAAAACATTTTCTTTCTATTACAGTTATATCATTTGCAATTTAAACAGTTTTGGCCAAGTAGAACCATAGTTTCATCATCAATAAGTTGGTGGTAATAGTAATCCCTTTATAGGACTGTGAAGATGGAATGAGATAAAATAAATGAAATTAATTTTTAAAACTGAAAGTAAAGTACCTGCTTTTATNCAAACTGAAAGTAAAGTACCTGCTTTTATTGTCAGAGGTTATGTGCGATTGTGAGATTATCGACTTGCTCACTTGTTACCACTTCTCGGCCATTAACTGAAATTTACACCAAGAAGAGTTGGGGTGGGTCCA
>NW_023193225.1:0-1401 GCF_002007445.2 Ailuropoda melanoleuca
TCAATATATAAAATTATCTTAACCTATATTGGAGAAACAAATCTAATAGGTACAGTAAAATCAAATTCTACTGGCGTCTTGTACATTTGTAGAGCAAAATTAGTGGCTTTAGGTTTTGTGGGGTTTTTTTAAATACTTATTTATCAAACTAATGCTGGCCATAATGTCAAAATAAGTGAACTTTATTTTCTTTTCCTTCATCAAGTCTTCAGTTATTCTGCACTGGAAGAATCAATGGCATGAGGATCGTCAAATGTCTTGCACTGTTGTAGTCTTTATTTATACTCTCAAGTGCTCTTCTGGATGGAAAAATAAAACACTGTCTTATCCATCTTGGCATTTAGTTAATAAGGAATTGTGCATATTATTATGCTGGACTTCTTACCTAAAGATGTCATGTGTCAAGTATCCAGTGTTCTGGAGTCAAATGAGCAAAACATCCAATTTATAGTATTTTAAGTTTGATCCAGACACCCCAAGGTGTATAAATGTCATCTATCTTAATATGTTTGCTGGTCTATGGAAACCAGCAAAACCACACACCTGCTGTCTACATTAGGCTGTAAGCTCCATGAAGGTATAGAATCCACATGGAACCATATTGCTGATACCCGGCATATCCTACTCCCTGTGCACGTTTTATCCCCCCGCCCTCTTTCACTTGAAATTAATTATGAGAATTATTAGGAGCAAAAACAAAAACATGACCTGTGACTCTGACTGATAATTGACAATAGATAAGAGGAAGCCATCATGCTGAAATAGCATGAATTCGTCTCTCTTCTAGGAAAAGAAAGCATAGAAGGAGCATAACATGAAGAAGCCAATATTTATAAAGGTGATATTTATAAATTATAAACAACGTTTGATTCGTTTTCTCTTGAGGTCTTCAGTTGTTACTGACAATATCTACATATTTGTTCTCCTGTCACTAGAGTATATTTTTATTTAAAATAGATAAGGCAAGAGTACCTGAAGAATGGAGTGTATTAGCCACATATTTCTGATTCTTTCACATGTGGGGCCTTGNTTTCACATCTGGGGCCTTGCTGACCCTAGAGAGATTGCCCCTCACAGGGCTAGCCAATTCCTAAAGATAGTAAGACTCCCTAGGTGCGTTCCCTTCATATGACCAATCCAGAGCCAACCACCTGCTTTTATTGGGGGCTCACAGAACTCTCACACCCTGGAAGACTGCCCACCTGCCTTAGTCATCCCAGAGCCAAGTACCAGACAGCTGTGCCTCAGAAACTACTGAAATTATTCAGAGTAGCCAATCCTAAGCCTGCCTACCCTGCCTCACCTGTTCCTCCCTGCAGAAAGCACGATCAAACCTCTTGCCCACATTTTTCCTTCATTGCCTCTACTTCCCGAGGGACTTCGGTATTCTCCATGTGCCCC
>NW_023193226.1:0-5203 GCF_002007445.2 Ailuropoda melanoleuca
GAGGCCGTCTTAGAAAAATAGTCTTTAACTACATCTTCATTTAAGCTTTGAGTAAATTATTCTTCTTTAAGGGAGATGGTATGGACCCTTTCAGAAAATTATCCAGGCCAAAGGGAAGTTACTGAATTTCACCCAATGTTTATTAAATTGATTTTTAAAATTTCAATACTTGACACTTTCTAATGAAACTAAGATCAAAACATGATAGGATAGATAAGAGGGATTTAATTTGGCAACGAGGAAGGATTTTCTGACAAAACAGGCCATTGAATCTTGGCAGAGGTTACCACAGAAAACAGAACAATCAATTTGCTTGAAGGTTTTAAAAATCAATGGTGGAGGAATTCTGTGAGTCTTGCCTGTGTCAGTGTGGTCCCAGCTGGAGGAGAGAGATGGATTGGGTAACCTTTTTAGACCCCTTTCAGTGACATATTCCTCCATATTCACTGACAAATAAGACATAGAGAGATTGTCTGGGTAACCTTGAGAAGGTCTTGGAAACCTTACTCCTCCGTTTTAGCCTTTGGTCAATGAAAGGGCTTATTTTATTTTATCTGTTTATTTTTTTATTTTTTTTAAAGATTTATTTATTTATTTATTCGACAGAGATAGAGACAGCCAGCGAGAGAGGGAACACAAGCAGGGGGAGTGGGAGAGGAAGAAGCAGGCTCATAGCAGAGGAGCCTGATGTGGGGCTCGATCCCATAACGCCGGGATCACGCCCTGAGCCGAAGGCAGACACTTAACCGCTGTGCCACCCAGGCACCCCTATTTTATCTGTTTATTAATCATTCATTTGTTCATTTATTTTGTTGGTAGTCTGTCTCTTAAAAAGCAATTTCTTACATGTCTTTTCTCATCAATGCAGTTAGCACACTTTTTGTTCCAGGTCCTAATTACTATCTTTTGATCAATAATTAGAAAGGATATTTTGTGATAAGGTAAGATTTGACATTCCTTGCTTGGCATGACTGGCAAAATAAATAACAAATTATAGGTAATATTTTCATGTGTGTAAGTGTGTTGGTGTCAATATGTTTATCTCACATAGAGAGCGTACATGGTGGTGTCAAGCTGTTTGATTTATCTGCATTATCTGATTAAATTCTAAACAAGTCTAGTGCACAATTAGTATCCCCTCATCAATTAGAGATGATGAAAATGAGGTACACAGAGGTTAGGTAAATTTTCTGAGGTCAAGAAGCAAAGCTAAGATTTGAACCCAGTTCTGCTAACATTGGAGCCTTACTAACTGTAACATATTATTGAATGGAGATGAAATGAATACTCTCTGCTTTTCTAAATTTAGACTGTGTTTACAAATAATATCACAGTCTGCAATTTGCAAATCAGGATCCCTCAATGTCATGAAATTATAGGGCATGCTCCTGTAGCTGGCCTGCAGAGCTATTTATGATCTGGCCCCTGATTTTTTTCTTTAACTTATTTTTTCTTATTTCTCCAAAAAAGGCATCTGCTCTAGCCAAAATTCACAATTCCCATGACTTTGTGAAAACTTTCTTCCATCTGAAATTGTAACCCCAACTCCTGTCACCTCACTTTATCAACACTATTTCAATCTATTCAAGAGCTGCTTCTCCCACAAAGCCTACTAGATTATCCAACAAACAGAGATTTCACCTGAATTCCTGTAACCCTTACTTTAACTCTTAATTGTGAAAAATTTGTCAATTACTATTTATATGCATAGAGTTCCCCTTAATCAAGTTATACATTCCTGGGGTGCCTGGGTGGCTCAGTCGTTAAGCGCCTGCCTTCGGCTCAGGGCGTGATCCCGGGGTCCTGGGATCGAGCCCCACATCAGGCTCATACACTGGGAGCCTGTTTCTTCCTCTCCGACTCCCCCTGCTTGTGTTCCCTCTCTCACTTGCTGTCTCTCTCTCTGTCAAATGAATGAATAAAATCTTAAAAAAAAAAGTTATACATTCCTGATGGAAATTAGTACATTCCTTGCTTTGTTCTATCTTCAAACCCAGTATGCCACAAACTGTTATTTTTCAATGTTAGTTAAGTACCCCAACTTCCTGGTAACTGGTATCTACATCAATGCTTTAATTTCTGTTTCCAAAACATGTACTCAAGAACAATATTTATTGTCCTCAGGTTTCAAATATTATTATGATAATTATGGCATAGGTAAGAAACAAAACCAAAACCAAAACCAAAACAACAACAACAAAAACTTTTGCAAGTTCTTCCTCTGCTTGCTTTCACTATATCTCTTCTTCAGTGTACTTTTTAATAATTTTAGGAAGCTTATTTTATCAGATAAAAACATAATTATTACACTTTTTCAAGCAGTTGAGGAAAAAAATCTAGCCTGATTTGCTTAATTGATAAGTGTCACTGATGCCAAGTTTCTGAGCAGAATTCCTTAGAAGGCAGCTAGTTTTGCTTTGTGTAGGGCTGCAGATTGTACACCTACACGTGGTCAGTCATCACACATGCATGTTCTCTTACATGAGACAACCAGGGAAAGGGTCTATACTGATTTTATAAGTACCTGCCGTTTTTGCATATGAAGAAAGATTATACTGTGATTAAAGATATTGTATGTTAGCCCTAGAATTCAAAAACTTCTTCAGAATATATATACTTTCACTGTTACTATTTAGAAAATAAAATTAAAATATCCATTTGTGAATATCCTGCTTTATTCTAAAACAGATTTTAGGAATTTGTTAAAACATTAAAATACGTACCATGACAAGATAACATAAATCATAATTAAATGGTAAAGATGAAGTGGGGTAATAAAATATACCCCAGAATAAAGCCAGTAATCAAGATAGATGCTATATGTTGTTATATACCCTTACAACATAGAACAAGAGTGGGCTGCAAATTTAACTCTAATTACCAACACAAAGAGGGAAGACTGTTCAAGTTTGTGGTTACTTTTACTGGTTTGTAGTGCCCGGTAAATAAAACAAAGCAGTTACTGAGGTGTGCACCTCCTTATAGCACTAAGAAATTTCCTTCATGGATCTTCCAAAAGAGAACACTCTTTAAGCCCTAGGAGTGATTTTTAGGTAATTATTAGAAACCAACACAAGCTGCTTTACACAAGAAAACTTTAAAGACTAGAGTTCATATTTTGTATGATTAGATTTCGTGATTTTGCTCCTTGTGAATACTATGCCAGTCTCTCCTGCAGATGCAATTCGTGACCCTTCTGTCGATCTGTCTGATTTCACAGCTCCAGCCTTCCCTACGAGTCCTGAAACGGTTCTCATTTCAGTGGCCACACTAAAATTCATTCTATCACCATGTAACGCAGGATTCTGTCATTGTTTTTACCATGGCATTTAAGACATTCCTCAGTTTGCCCCTCTCTTTGTTTCACGCTCCTGGCCTTCTGCCCGTAATCCCAACCACCAGGCATCCCTATGTTTAAGTTCAGTGTTTTCCAGCCTGTAGAGAAAGCTCTATTTTCTGTTATATTGATTATTATTCCACATATAATTTTATTGGGAACAGAAGCATTCACCTGCCTTTTAAAAAATTAATACTTGAAATTAATCAATGCTCTCTGAGGTCCCTTTGAGGTATAGATATTGATTAATTAGAGCAGCTAATCTGAATATCTCTTTTCATACATAGTCCAAATTTGTTCTTTATTTCCTGGTTTCTCTACATGTGTGCTATCTAAATTTCCTCTTGTTTTACTCTAGAAGTAACCCAATGCACATGTAGTCGATTTTTTAATGAGTTATTTATTTTTCTTTTATTTTGTATTTTTATATGGTTCCTCATTTCTTATTTATTCACTTTGGCTTCTCCTTTCTTTTTGTTTTTGTTTTTTTGGTGGTTGCTTTTCTTTTCCCCAAAGAGGTATGTGATCTTTTATTTGAGGGCCAGTAATATCTAAGCCATGTGAGACATTCTTTAATAACACATTTTGCTCATCCATTTTATCCTCCATTTCTAGATTACTCATCAAATAGATGTTAAAGTTTTATTGCATGTTCTGATGAAGTCAGACAACTTTCTACGTGAACCATCTTTTTTCCATCATGAACATTTTTTTTAGATTTCACTGGGTATGAAGCTTAAGCAATTTTTTAAAAAAAATTATCAGATAATCCCTGATTATACCAATATCATGAAATTCACTCTTTGAAATTTGGTATTAGCCTGCAGTTTTATTGAGATAGAAAGATCAATGACTTGTTAGCAAACTAAGTGGACAGATATTCTTGATAATGGGAAAACGGGCATACTATAATGTGACCTGTTTAACAAGTCAACTGTTTTTACCTAAAAAGAAATTNGATTTCACTGGGTATGAAGCTTAAGCAATTTTTTAAAAAAAATTATCAGATAATCCCTGATTATACCAATATCATGAAATTCACTCTTTGAAATTTGGTATTAGCCTGCAGTTTTATTGAGATAGAAAGATCAATGACTTGTTAGCAAACTAAGTGGACAGATATTCTTGATAATGGGAAAACGGGCATACTATAATGTGACCTGTTTAACAAGTCAACTGTTTTTACCTAAAAAGATAAATTACCCTAATTAAAAGTATGTCTATGGAATTAAGGCTATATATATATGTCTTACAATGGTGGAAGGGGGTACTTAAAATATTGCATCAAGTAGTAGAAAAACAAATTTTAAGGATATGGCAATTCTTTTTTTTTTTAAAAGATTTTAATTATTTATTTGACAGAAAGACAGTCAGTGAGAGAGGGAACACAGCAGGGGGAGTGTGAGAGGAAGAAGCAGGCTCATAGCAGAGGAGCCTGATGTGGAGCTCGATCCTATAACGCTGGGATCACGCCCTGAGCCAAAGGCAGACGCTTAACCGCTGTGCCACCCAGGCGCCCCTAATTGAATAAATTCTTAAAGCATGATTCATTTTTGCTCCAATACTACGTTCTCAGTCTTTTGAAAAAATTTGCACTCCCCTGGGTAGCACATTGCAGGTAAATAGGGGAAATTGCTTCATGTCTCTGTGACTCAAATAATTGTAATTTAAATGCCATTTTAAATTATTTTAAATATGAGTCACATATATGTTATATGGTTTATAAAAATCTGAAATGTATTTCAAATAACATTAGGTCATTATGGTGCCAAAANGGCAATTCTTAATTTAATTGAATAAATTCTTTTTTTTTTTTAAAGATTTTATTTATTTATTTGACAGAGATAGAGACAGCCAGCAAGAGAG
>NW_023193227.1:0-762 GCF_002007445.2 Ailuropoda melanoleuca
GGAAGGGGCAGCAGTTCTGGCAGGGGAGGGGGCAGGAGCTGGGGCAGGAGCTGGGTCTGGGGCAGGAGCTGTGTCCGGGACAGAAACAGGAGCCCAGGCAGGGACAGGGAAAGGGTCAGGGTCTCTGGCAGGGGTAGAGGAAGGGGCAGGAGCAGGAGCAGGGGCAAGAGCCGGATGATACGAACAGGAGCCCAGGCAGGGGCCAGGGCAGTGGCTCTGGCAGGCGCAGGGGCAGGAACAGGAGCACAGGCAGGCTCTCTGTGGGCAGGTCCTCCAGCAGGCTCTTCCTGCACAGCTTCAGGCTCTCCGTGGGCAGGTGCCAGGTCACCCGCTGGCTCCTGGTCTCCTGCTGAAGTCGCTGCAGGCNTGCAGGCACCACGCCTCCCTCTAGAGCCTCTGAAGTCCTTGGAGCCGGCTCTAGTTCCTCAGATGGTGGAGCAGCTGCGAGAGGAGAAAAGCTCACCCTCCTGCCTGCCTCTCCCTGTGCCTTTGCAGAGACAGAACCCAGCCCAGGGGCGTCCAGAGAAACCGCAGCCAGGAAGGAACCCTCCCCGGGACGTCTCCCTGACTGCAGTCCACCCACTGGGTGCTCTGAGCCCGGTCCTTGCTTCTGGACCCATACCAGCCTCTGGGGGCTCTTCCCTGTGGGTCGGCATCGCCCCATCCCCGCATACCCCATGCACCCAGCCCCAGGCTTCTCACCCTCGGGTTCGGCCTCCGTGGCTTCTGGCTCCTGGATCACACTCACTGAGTGAATGGCTA
>NW_023193227.1:991-1290 GCF_002007445.2 Ailuropoda melanoleuca
AGCCCTGCACCTGGAATGCAGTGACCCATTCCCTGCAGGGCTCGGGATAAAGCTTGGGCAGAAGGGTGCAGCCCCTGCACACCCCGTCCCACCCAGCGAGGCTTGACCTGGGGTGTGAACATGACCTGCCTATTGGACATTGACCCCTCATCAGCCTGCTTCTGCTCGGAGTGGCCGCACCCTACATGACCCCTCTTACACACACGCACACGCACACGCACACGCATACGCACACACGGAGGGGACTTGGGGCTGCACAGTCAGATGAGAGCGTGTGGGGCTGGGCTGGCCGGCTCTGG
>NW_023193228.1:0-783 GCF_002007445.2 Ailuropoda melanoleuca
AGAAGTTCTGATTTTGTGCACTGCTACTGTATCACCGGCTGCTGACGGAGCCTTCCTCCCCCCCAGGTCTATCTTCCCATATATCGCCTCGGATTCACTTCTCTGCACCTCCTACCTTGCGGTAAGCGGTCGCTTTTCTATGCGTAGAGTTGCCCTCTTCTTTTTTTCGATCTCCGGTTGAGTTCGCAGGTGTTCAGAATGATTTGATAGCCATCTAGCGGAATGCCTGGGACCAGACGAAACTAAGGTCCCCTGCTCCTCTGCCATCCTGGACTGTCTTCTCAGAACTGACAGCTCTATAAATTATTTGGGAATAGATCCGTTGGTACACTTAGTTGCCCTGCATTTTTTTTTTTAAAGCTTTCATTTTTTTAAGTGATCTCTACACCCACCATGGGTCTCCAGCTCACCGCCCTGAAATCAAGAGTTGCACACTCTCCCAACTGAGCCAGCCAGGCTCCCCAAATCCAGTGGTACACTTAAATGAAGTATATGTTTGCCTCCAACACCATCAAATAGTATGGCCCTTTCTGCATAGTAGGCAGTGCACGATACATCAATTTGCTCACTTTATAAGAGGCTATTCTGACATTATCTAGGCCAATGACCTTTTTTTTTTTTCAAAACTGCTTTTGTTGTGTCCTGAAGTCTCATGGGGTTTACCTCCCATCTTCTGGCATGCATGTGTTTTCTGAAGACATTGAAGTTATGCGATATTTCCTGTTCACCAGATCTAATTAGCATAATATCATCATTGTGATGGCCAAAGTTTTGCTCTGTGGA
>NW_023193229.1:0-529 GCF_002007445.2 Ailuropoda melanoleuca
ATTTTAAACTAAAGACTATAGTTAGAGACACAGAAGGGCACTATATTATTCTTAAAGGAAGTATTCAACAATGGATATGACAATTATAAATATATATGCCCCCAAAAGGGGAGAAGCAAGTTACACAAGCCAACTCTTAACCAGAATAAAGAGACATATAGATAAAAACACATTAATAGTAGGGGACCTCAACACCCCACTATCAGAAATAGACAGAGCACCCTTGCAAAAACTAAGCAAAGAATCAAAGGCTTTGAATGCCATACTCGACGAGTTGGACCTCATAGATATATATAGAACACTACACCCCAGAACCAAAGAATACTCATTCTATTCTAATGCCCATGGAACATTCTCAAGAATAGACCATGTTCTGGGACACAAAACAGGTCTCAACCAATACCAAAAGATTGAAATTATCCNTTGAAATTATCCCATGCATATTCTCAGACCACAGTGCTCTGAAATTGGAACTCAACAACAAGGAAAAATTTGGAAGAAACTCAAATACTTGGAGACTAAGAACCAT
>NW_023193230.1:0-239 GCF_002007445.2 Ailuropoda melanoleuca
CACTGATGTTCTGGCCACTTTAACTCTGTTTCTGTTGGTGCTGCTCAACCCTGCAGCATCCCAGGCTCTGCACCCCACACCCGGCATCCCAGCCCTCACTTCCAGGGCTGGTGCGTCTCTGTCCTTTGTGTTTCCAACCCCACCAGCCACCAGTCACCAGCCACCCTGCGCGGGCTCCCGGAGCTCCCGGTCTCAGTCTGGTGTCTCACGGGTGCTGACCGCGAGTCCGCCTGCTCCCC
>NW_023193230.1:441-811 GCF_002007445.2 Ailuropoda melanoleuca
GTGCAGGTGGCCCGCCAGCTGCCCCGCGTGCACTCCCGGAGCTCCCGTTCTCAGTCTGCTGTCTCACGTGTGCCGTCCGCGAGTCCGCCTGCTCCCCCGTGCAGGTGGCCCTCCAGCCGCCAGCCGCCAGCCGCCCCGCGCACGCTCCCGGAGCTCCCGTTCTGCTGTCTCAAGCGTGCGGGTCCACGGTCCCTCCACTCCCCCGTGCAGGTGGCTACCGCTTCCCGGCGCCCTGACACGGCGGCTCCCTCCCTCTCTGTTTATCTTCTGATATCTGTGCGCAGTTTCACAGCTCCCCACTTTGTACCTCGATACTCAGCACTAGAGATGTTCATTTGTAGAGATCCAGATGTATCTTCCTGCGTCTCAG
>NW_023193231.1:0-715 GCF_002007445.2 Ailuropoda melanoleuca
ATTGGAAAACAACCTGATTAGTAAATTGAATAAAGACCTTAACAGATACTTTACCAAAAAAGATATAAAGACAGCAAATGAGGATATGAAAGAATGTTCTACATCATTGGTCATCAGAGATGTGCAAATTAAAATAACAGTAGGATACCACTACACACCTGTTAGAAAGACCAAAACATAGAACAGTAACAACACCAAATACTGGTGAGGATGTGGAACGACAGGAACTCTCATATATTGCTAGAGGGAATATAAAATGGTACAGCCAATTTGAATGATTATTTGGAGGTTTCTAATAAAACTAAATCTATCTTACCATATGATCCAGCAATGGTGCTCCTTGGTATTTATCCATGTGTATTGAAAACTTATATCCACACAAAGACCTGCACATGGATGTTGATAACAACTTTATTCATAATTGCCCGAACATGGATGTAATCAAGATGTCCTATAGGTAAANGGTAAATGGATTAATTAAATGTGCAGCACTAGGTATTATATGCAAATAATGATTCATGGAACATTGCGTCAACAACTGGGGATGTGCTGTATGGTGACTAATATAACAAAATAAAAAATTATAAAAAATAAAATAAATAAATAAATGTGCTGCATCCAAATAATGGAATATTATTCAGTGGTCAAAAGAAACAAGCTATCAAGCTATGAGCAGACATGAAGAAAATGTAAATGCATATTACTAAATAAAAAA
>NW_023193232.1:0-2450 GCF_002007445.2 Ailuropoda melanoleuca
AACATTAATTCTTCCAGTCCATGAGTGTGGAATATTTTTCCATTTGTTTATGTCATCTTCAATTTCCTTTATCAGTGTTGTAGAGTTTTCAGAGTACAGGTCTTTCAGTTCCTTGTTTAAGTTTCTAGGATTTTCCCATTTCTTCTATGTTGTCCAGTTTGTTGGCATATAATTTTTTATAGTATTCCCTTAATCTTTTTTATTTCTGAGTTGTAAGCTGTTACTTCCTCTCTCTTGTTTCTGATTTTATTTATTGGGTCCTTTCTCCTTTTGTCTTGATGTGTCTGGCTTAAGGGTTTGTCAATTTTGTTTATCTTTTCAAAGAACCTGCTCTTGGTTTCATTGATTTTTTCTTCTTCTTCTTTTTTTCTCTTTTTAGTCTCTATGTCATTTATTTCTGTTCTGATCTTTATTATTTCCTTCCCTTCTATTCACCTTGGGCTCTGGTGGTTCTTTTTCTAGTTCTTCTAGGTGTAAGATTAGATTGTTTATTTAAATATTTTTTACTTGCTTCTTGAAGTAGGCCCTGTATCACTATATATTTCCCTCTTAGAACTGCTTTCACTGCATCCCAAAGATTTTAGACCATTGTGTTTTCATTTTCATTAGTCTCCATGTATTTTTTCTTTTATTTTTCTTTGATTATTTCATTGGCCCATTGGTGTTTAGTATCATGTTGTTTTTTCTAGATTTTTTTCTTGTAATTGCTTTCTAGTTTCATAGAGTTCTGGTAAAAAAGATGCATTGTATGAGTTCAATCTTCTTAAATTTATTGAGGCTTGTTTTGTGGCCTATCATGTGATCTATCTTGGAGAATGTTCCATGTTCCCCTTGAAAAGGAAGTGTATTCTACTGTTTCTGGATGAAATGTTCTGTATATATGTTATGTCCATCTGGTCTAATATGTCATTCAAAGACACTGTTTTCCTTTTTTTTTTTAATATTTTATTTATTTATTTGTCAGAGAGAGAGAGAGAAAGAGAGAGAACACAAGCAAGGGGAGTGACAGGTAGAGGGAGAAATAGGCTCCCCACTGAGCAAGGAACATGATGTGGGACTTGATCCCAGGCCCCTAGGATCATGCCTGAGCTGATGGCAGATGCTTAACTGACTGAGCGACCCAGGCATTCCGACACTGTTTTCTTATTGATTTTCTGCCTAGATGATCTTCCATTGATGTAAGTAGGTTGTTAAAGTTCCCCATTATGATTTTATTACCATCATTTTCTCTCTGTTTGTTAATATTTGCTTTATGTATTTAGGTGCTCCAGTATTGGGTGCAAAGATTTTTAAAATTTAGGATTGATCCCTTTATCATAATGTATTGCTACCCCGGCTTTTTTTTTTTTTTTTTTTTTTTTTTTTTTTTTTTTTTTTTTTTTTCCCNGCTTGGTTTTTCCATCCCTTCACTTCAGTCCATTTGTGTCTGTAAGTCTGAGGTGAGTCTCTTGTAGGCAGCATATAGATCGGTCTTATTTTTTATCCATTCTGCCACCCTATTTCTTTTGATAAGAGCATTTAGGCCATTTACATTTAAAGTAATCATTTATAGGTATGTATTTATTGCCATTTTATTTGTGTTCTGGTCATTTTTTTAGCTCTCTGTTCCTTCTCCTATTTCTCTCTTTCTTTGTGATTAATGAGTTTCTGTAGCGTTATGTTTGGCTTTCTTTCTCTTTATTTTTTCTGTACCTATTATAGATTTTGGGTTTGATTACCATGAAGTTCATATATAAAATCTTAAGTACATAGCAGTCTATGTCAAATTGATGGTCATTTAAGTTCAAATGTGTTCTAAAACTAAACAAAACAAAAAACAACTCTTTTGTTTTTTACTCCCTCTTCCACATCTTAATAATGCTGTGATAATTTACATATTTTTATTCATAATTTTCTTATGTCTAATTATGGCCTTGCCTTTTCCACTAAAAAAAAAGTATATTTAACATTTCTTGTAAGGTTAGTTTAGTGACATTCTGTTCTCCTTTTGACAATCAACTGAAAGTTGAACAAATTAGGATTTCTGTACCCTCTTCCTTTCATATCAGAACTTTCTCTACATTATGTCTTGTTCCTTCCCAAGGGAGAGTTTTCTGTCCTGTTTTCTCTGAGACTATCGGCCCAACTATCCCGGGCTACCAGAGAATGAGACACAAGAGAATGAGGAATTTAAAAACACATGATTTAATATTTTCAAGATATTATCTCATATACATTTATGTGTTTGCATCAGAAAAGGGTCAGTGCTCTCAAGGATGCCTTAAGGAATTGGCCTGATTTATATTTTGCCTGTTCTGTAAGGAGTCACATATGGAGTCCTGGATAAAAGAGGCCATGCCNCGTAAGGAGTCACATATGGAGTCCTGGATAAAAGAGGCTATGCCACATTTCTGATTTATTTCTATGGTGTTTTCATGTTCCTTTATAAATGGACACCAAAGGAAAGTCCT
>NW_023193233.1:0-986 GCF_002007445.2 Ailuropoda melanoleuca
GGGGAAGGTGGCATCAGGGGAGGTGGAGAGCAGAGCTGGGCTCCCCACGCAGGGGCCGCAGCTGCCGGCACGACTTAGCTGAAGGGTACCGCCTCCCTCACTTGTGCCCCATGTTCTGTTCGCAGAGCATTTTACATTGCATCCCATCGTCCGTCTGTGTAGTAGAAAAAACCTGACCAGCCCCCGAACTCTGCTGGGCTGGGTGCCCGCGCGCTCTCCTTCCTGTGGGCCGTATGGGACACTGTGGCGACCGCCAGCCGCCATTAGTTCCCCGCCTGTAACCTGACGGCTTGGGGAGAAAGAGAAGTGATTTCTCTGCGTGACCAGTTCTGGAGCCCTCACGGCTGACGGATTTGGGTGCACGCGCAGGCGAGCAGCGTGTGTCGTAATCACTCAGCTTTTGGGGCGTCACTGCACCTCTGCTCCCTTCGCAGACGCTTCCCGGGGTCTGCACGTGTCCTCAGTGTCCTGCATGTGGCGGGGTGTCAGCGGGTATTTGACAGTTAGGTGTATGTTGTCTTGCGGAATCTCTTCTCCTTGTGCGGTCGGCTGTAATTCAGAGCTGCTGTGTAAACTTGTCAGGGACGCCTTGTTTGAGGTGGGTGTTCAGAAAATATTTACAGGGTCTTCTAAGTAAGTTCACATCTAAATAAACTACATTTAGTTGTCTTCTTTTGATATTCCGTGATTCATCGAATATGTTTGATCTTTGCTTGACTTCATGAAATGTTAAAAGAAACAAAGAAAAATGATTACTCTAGATTCATGAATATAATATACTATTTGCAGCCATCACAAAACTGGGAGCTTCTCCGAAGGTAAATCTAGAGTTTAATCATTTTATCTAATTTTATCTGTTTTAGAACATGCCAGGAATTGCTCAGTATTGTGGAGCACAGATCCCGGCCAGAGCCCCGGGCTGTGGTTCCAGCCCCTCTGCCCGGCTCGTTTGCTCTCACAGGGGGGTTTCCCTGCTGCCTTCCCAG
>NW_023193233.1:2077-2459 GCF_002007445.2 Ailuropoda melanoleuca
GGAAGATGGAAAGGGAGGGAACTTTGTTAACCCTGGGACACACAGGACAAAAGGAAAAAATAAAACACCACAAACCACTCTCTCTCCCACACTTAGATGCAGAAATCCTCAAGCAAGTAATAGCAGATCAGTTCTAGCGATCTCTAAAAGGAATTATACTCACTGACTGAGGGGGATTATTCTAGCTATCCAAGTCTGGCTTAATAGTTAAAAAATCAATGAATGGGATCCATCCCTCTGACAGAGTAGAGAAGAAAGACCGTATGATCCAGTCAGTTGACGCAAAAAAGCATTTGACAAAATCCAGCACACTTTCATGTTAAGAACAATACCTCTTGGCAAACCAAGGAAAGGGCGGACCTTCTTCAGCTGGATGAAGAGC
>NW_023193234.1:0-565 GCF_002007445.2 Ailuropoda melanoleuca
CTTTTGATCCAAGATACTGTAACCACACAAAGGCAGAAGCACCAAGATCCCCGAGGAAGCCATCAGAAAGCGCAGAGCCTTGGAGGACCTCCTTAACTACTTACAACTATGACTCGAGGGGAAAAAAAAAATCATTCTTAATTGCGTGGGTGGGTATGGTTCCTATTCATAGTAGTTAGCATTACTCACTCTCATTCAAGTATAGAACGAGGGAGGGGGCACCAGCACTATGCTCCTTGCCTTGGAGAAGCCAAGGACAAGGTAACAATCATAGTGACACCAGCTGGTTTGTGAGCGGTCTACCTTGCCCCAGACTTCTCGGGCAATCAGCAGCACTCCCATCTCAGCCTCCCACTCTGTTATGAATGTCCCTGTGAGGGACACGGCNGGCAGCTCTTCGGTCTGCTCAGAAGATCCCAGGCCCCTAACATAGATACGGCACAGAAACCAGGAGAAGGATCAATCTTAGCAAACCTATTTCGTTTCCTCCTACAACGCCCTGACAGCCTCCATAAACCATGCATGAAGCCTTATTTTACATTTCGTAGGACCCTCTCAATCACAA
>NW_023193235.1:0-323 GCF_002007445.2 Ailuropoda melanoleuca
TACAACCAGGTAGCAACAGAAATTGTCAAGTCCCCCACATGGGAAGATAACATATCTGCCCATACATTTTCTAGGAAGTTCCTGAAGCCTGTAACTGACAGGTCATTTTTTAAAGTACAAGAATTTGGAAACAAATTCTACTCACAGCTTAACTTCCTTGAGTTGGCAGACAGTGTTTTCAATTCTAATTCTACTGCAAGGCAAACCTAGATTGAAAACTTTAGGACCAATAAAGTCTATTATTTGCACTGGGAAATTGAATCCATCAACGGAGTTTCTGATACACAACTGCAGGTTTCGATTAAGATATTTATGTTTCTGGG
>NW_023193235.1:386-937 GCF_002007445.2 Ailuropoda melanoleuca
ATCCTGGCGTTCTGGGATCGAGCCCCACATCAGGCTCCTCCGGTATGAGCCTGCTTCTTCCTCTCCCACTCCCCCTGCTTGTGCTCCCTCTCTCGCTGCTCGCTGGCTGTATCTATCTCTGTCAAATAAATAAAATCTTTAAAAAAAAATATTAAAAAAAAAAAAAGATATTTATGTTTCTGGGAGCTATTCTAGCATTCCTCCATTGGATTACTTGTACACCGAGCAGTGTCCACAAACTTTGAAAGACACTGATATCAATTCAAGTATGAAAAAAAATATTTAAACATAAAAACATTAACAGGATAGGATAAATTGTTTCTAAATTAGTATCTGACTTTGAGTCTTTTGCTGAAAGATGCCTACTTACTCAATTTCTCTGTTAAAAAAATGGAAACAGCANTATGGAAACAGCGTATGAATGGGTGACTGCAAAAAGCCGACCCCGTGTCCCTGAGATGGGACCAATGGGGATTCTGGACCGGCATTCTTAAACCAGAAAGTGGTTCAAAATTCTTAAAGTTCTGCCTTGATGCAATTAACAAAAGAAG
>NW_023193236.1:0-1225 GCF_002007445.2 Ailuropoda melanoleuca
AGAGGGCAGCACAGTATCTGCTACAGGTTGGGGCTCAGGGAGTGTCATTGATGGAATAGGTGATCGATGGATGAGTGGATGAAGGAATAAAGAAGGGATGGATGGGAAGAAGGGTGAGGGAGATGAGCATGAAGTTGAGAGATGATTGTGACATGAGTCATGAGTTATACCTTTCCCAGAAGTTATGCATTAATGTTCCTCAGCTCACTTGTTACGAGCACTTGGAGTGAGGAGAGCACTCAATATCACTGTGGATTGCAGAGCAGGAAAACCTGTGTATCAGCAGAGTACTTCCAAATGGAAAAGTCACGTGCTCCTATCACCCTCCAGGGCTCAAGATTTCCCATCCTTTCCATTTTTATGGACCTAAATATTACAGTTACCGCCACCACATTATCTTCTTCCATAGGTAAAGTAGTCGAAAGCAATCTAAAATGTAAGTTTTTGCCTATTTGTTTCTTGTTTCTTTTTATGAGGTCAGGAACTTTGTTTAACTTATTGTACTTTGTTTTATTACCCTTCACAGATAATGCCTTTTTTTTTTTTTAAATAAATTGAGGCTTTGTGGTAACCCGATGTTGAACAAGACTCCTGGTGCCCTTTTTCCATTAGCTCACTTTGTGTCTCTGTGTCACATTTTGGTAATTCTTGCCATATTTCAAATTTTGCACTGTTGTTATATTTGTTATGGGTATCTGTGATCAGTGATAATTCACTGAAAGCTCAAATGGTGGTTAATATTTTTTAGCAATAAAGTATTATTCAAATAGGTACATTGTTTTTTAAGACATAATGCTATTGTACTCTTAATAGACTACGGTATAGTGTAAACATAACTTTTATGTGCTCTGGGAAACCAAATAATTGATTTGTCTTGCTTTATTGTGATATTCGCTTTATTGTGGGGATCTGGAACCATAACCATGAAACCTCCAAGGTATGCCTGTATTTCCTACTATAACCAACCTTCCTAAAATAATGCCTGACACTTAATAGGTGCTCAGTAAATGTTTTCTGGATGCTTAAGTGAGTCAATGTCCATGTTTGGTAACATTTAATTTTACAACAGCTCTTTGTCAGCACTTAACACAATCATAGGGTGCTTGAGACTTTGGGACTCAACCTAGAGAGTTTGTTTCCCTCATTTTTCAGATAAGGTAGCTGTGTTTCAGAGAGATTACATTAGTTGTGCAAAATCACATTCCAGTCATTATAGCACTTAGGT
>NW_023193237.1:0-12518 GCF_002007445.2 Ailuropoda melanoleuca
CGAGAGAGGGAACACAGCAGGGGGAGTGGGAGAGGAAGAAGCAGGCTCATAGCAGAGGAGCCCAATGTGGGACTCCATTCTGGGATCACGCCCTGAGCCGAAGGCAGACGCTTAACGACTGCGCTTCCCAGGCGCCCCTGAAACTTTAAGGAACTTTAAAGAAAAGTTACAAACTTTTATATTTGAGGGACTAGACAGCAGCTCAGAAGTATGCACCAATTTGATGGGAAAAAAAGAGATTGTTCCTAAATAATATTAATAAATAATAAATGAATAAATAACTACCATCTACACCACAGCCAAACAGGGAACAACATAAAGCTTTCAGTTTTCTAGAAATTTGTATTTTGTGCTCCATGCCAAGCACTGCTTAGCCACTAAATTGAATGGCTATATAAAATATAAATTTCCTTAGAATGATTTTATGTTTTGCTGGTAACCAATAGTTATCACTAATGAGAGACATTAGAATTATCATTATCAAAAACTAATATAATAATCTAACTAAATACCATATTATCTAACTAAATAAATGTTCACATTCCATCAATTCAACTCTGTAATCAACCACATAAGAATAGAATATAGTTATTATCTCCTAGGAAAGTGTTGCTGTCATGCCTGTGATTGCAGTTCTTTAAAAACACTAAGATAAATGTATTTCCTATCTACCATATGGTTTTATATGTTTTTTTTGGATTTATGAAATAGTCTCAAATTTTTCTATTAGTCTGCTTATTGAAAGTCCCTTTCATGCCACCTCATAAAACCTATGAGAAATCATTTCTGCTATCAGAACCTGACAATTTATGCATATAAGCACTTTGCTATATATTATCTAAGAAAAATCCCATTATAATATTAAGTATATTGTCATATTTTATACTTTAGGGAGTGGAGCAGGAGTGAATTTAGAGATCAAAGTAGGCCACGTATTAGTGAAGAAGCCAGGAGCCATATTGGGCAGCCCAAGAATGGGCACTGTGCTCACCATCTCATGCCACTTCAGGTTCTTGAACTTGTCTTGCTTCTGAAATCTGCCTGCAGACCCTATAACAACAATTCCTTGTTCTCTTGAGATGATACATTCAAAGAAACAATAGTTATGCAGCCTCTGGGAAGACTCCGCACAACTGAGTGATCAGCTTTGTTACAAAGCTGTGGACAGCTTGGAAATACAGTCTTCTTTATCCATTCTCCCTCTTTCGCTGCCTCATTCTTCTTCTTCCCTAATTCTTTGTTTCTGGAAGTGTTTTCGCAAACAGGCTGTCACCAAACTGAGCCTTCTAAGGACTCCAGGCTAGAATAGTTTCCCAGTGACTGGATCCTCCGAGCAAAACGAGGAGAGAGATCCCGAGCTAAAAGGTGTTCAGGGGGTCCAGGAATACAAAAGAGGAAGCATAGATACTTAAAACTGAAGTTAGGCAAAGAAAGGACTACCACATACAGAAGTGTGGACCCTGCTGTGAAAAGGCATTGCAGTCTTTGGAATAACAAAAGTAACAACAATTATCTTTGAAACTTTGGAAACATATCAAAATAATTACGTGAAAACAATTATTTGCATTTTTAGTAGTGCTCTATTTCGGTTTTTATTCCTACACATTCTATCATTAGAATGGCTTTTAAAACTACAACAGATTTCTGGCCAAATTTATATAAGTGTGTTTGTTTACAAATTGGTTCTCTTACACGGAGGGCAAAGAGAGACCAAAGAAAGAGGCAGACCACTCCAGATGGGAAGGCAGCAGTTTTCACAAGCAGGAAACTCATAGGTGAAGCTTGTCTTGGGAGACTGCAAAAGGAGTAAATCTCTGCCCCTGCATGCCACAGTCTTAAACGTTTATAGACAAGCTTTAATGGGGTCAAGTCACTTATATATTCAGTCCAGACGGTCTCATCTTCTCTCAAGCCTGAAACTTTGAAAACAGCACGCACTGTGGCAACGCTGGCCAAACATACATTCCAAGGACAGGGTGTGGGGAGGAGCCTCCAATTGCCCAGATCCAGCTGGCAGGGTCAAGCGGAGATCATGGCTTGTCAATGACCTCCAACATCCTACACCTTGTTAAGGGCTCTTACAATCTCATATGCTCCCTTTTCCACAATGTGTCCTGAACAGTCAACAAGGGGTTTCGTTAGCAAGAAGGCAGCTCATCTGTTGGCTATCTGGCTGAATTAGAGGCAGATACCATAGCAACAATGTAGACACATTCAAGAGAAAACATAGATTAAGATAACGACTACCAAAATAAGTAACAATTTCTTTTGTTAAGAATCTCATGATCTATCAGAAGGGGGAATGAAGCATGAGAAACTATGGACTCTGAGAAACAAACTGCGGGCTTCAGAGGGGAGGGGGGTGGGGGAATGGGATAGACTGGTGATGGGTAGTAAGGAGGGCACGTATTGCATGGTGCACTGGGTGTTATACGCAAGTAATGAATCATCGAACTTTACATCAAAAACCAGGGATGTACTGTATGGTGACTAACATAATATAATAAAAAATATATTAAAAAAAAAAGAATCTCATGATCTGAAACACTGATTTATTAAGTCCCCTAGGCTGGGGGTGAGTTCACTCTGGTGTTCATCTGTTCTCATGTGATTTAATAAAGATAATACATTAGCAGACTGATTAAGTAGGAGCACATAACATTCTGTTTGGATAATGACACAGGTGCCTCCTTGCAAGGCAATAATAATATCCAAGGCCATCTTATTTTGGAGGACAACTCTTCTCCTCAGAGACATTTCCATGTTTGGTAAAGACAGGCTTTGTTAGCTATCATTTAAAGCCTGTTGGGTGAATTTAATTAGGTGAATTTAATAATTTAATATAACATTCTCCAGGCCAATGACAGGAGCAAAGAAGGTGGCCAAATGATCATACCATTGGAAAACAGAACATTTCCACCTGGGCTTGAGGAGAGGGAAGTTATCAGCTTTAGGAACTTGACATCATGTATATACCATACATTTTGGGTGGAGGAAACAGCACTGCCAGGCATGAGGAAATGAACTGGGGACACAGTATGCCAGAACAGGACCCTCATTTTCTCCCCTTTTTTACTAGTGTGTTTCTTTTTTATTTATTTTATTTTATTTTTGTTATGTAAATTAACCAACATATAGTACGTCATTAGTTTTTGATGTAGCGTTCAGTGATTCATTAGTTGTGTATAACACCCAGTGCTCATCACCACACGTGCCCTCCTTAATACTTATCACCCTGTTACCCCATCCCCCCACCCTCCTCCCTTCTGTAACCCTCAGTTTGGTTCCCGGAGTCCAGAGTCTCTCATGGTTTGTCTCCCTCTCGGAGTTCTTCCCATTTAGTTTTCCCTCCCTTCCCTTATGGTCCTCTGCACCATTCCTTATGTTCCACATAAGAATGAAACCATATGATAATTGTCTTTCTCTGCTTGACTTCAAAAATGATATAGTAGACTTTCTAGTTTCCTCTCTGGGTTTGCTTACTCTACCCTAAAGGCAAAATTTATGCATAGAGTTTTGCAGAGTTTGACCTTATAAAATATCAATGCCCAATATGTTCTCTGGAATTAAAGATATAAAAACAAATCTCAGATTCTTGTGAGTGAGAACATCCAACTTGCAGTATCAAAGGGACCTTTCTGACCATAACTATTTCCCTCTAGAATCTTCCATGGCACTGAGGGAGACAGAAAACTTCTAAGGGTTAACATGTGTTAGAGTATATTTGACTCCAATGTCAACCTGATCTGTCACCTTTTGTTTATCTCTGGGTGACCAGTAAATAGTGAGCTCAACATGTGGTCTCTGACCACCTCCAGTGGCCCTCACCTGGAGGCATTCCTGGCCTACATCCCATACCTAGGGTGTGGGAGCCATCTATTCTACATAAGACCACATCCCTGAGCCCTCTGCTGAAGTAGGTGGGGTATCAGGGATGGTAAGGGGCAGGTGGGGGGCGTCTAAACTGTTTCAGTTTTAAGGCTTTCCACATGCGAACCAACTGTGTTGGGTTGCCAGTCTATCTGTTCAGGTGCGGTGCTGGCAGCAATGAGGTCAAACCACAGTTGCTTCCAGGTTTCTTTGGCCAGACTCCCTCTGGCCCTCTCTGTCTTTTGAGCACCCTCTCTGTCTTGAGTCTTTCAAACAGCCTATAACCAAACCTAGGATTTGTCATTTTCCCCCAGATCATTAATGGATCACCCAACATCATAAATATCTGTTCCGTGACTGGACACAGCATGAATGCCAATGTCCCATATCAGATGCTGGGGGTAGACTGGAGTATTTTGACTTTCATTTCTGCAGTAAATGTGGCATGATCAGGGCCTTCAAAGACAGGAGGGTGGATGGTCTGTTTCATTCCCAACTTCCTAAGGCTTTGTTGTACTTCCTCTATAAACTTCCAGACTCACACATACCCTGGGAGATTCCCCCTCATTGGGCCAACACTACCTGCAGGCTAGAATAATCTGATCTATAAAGAAGTGAGTATCTTGAACCCCCAGAAGGCCAGGTAGGTGGAGGGCAGACTGTTGCTCATTTTCTCTGCCTCCTGCCCCGTCAGAGAAATGCCATCCTCCTCCCCAGCCATCCTAGCCATGCCTGGCTATTTCCCCTGACCTTTTTCTGGGACTTGGCAGCTATATCAGCAAGCTCAGTGGGAGTATATTCTCTCATCAAAACATTTCCTGAATTGGGTGCTGCCTGGCTGGCTGGAGTTGTTGCTTGCTTTTGCTTTCCTCTGTATTAGGGGTTGGATGGTACAGGGATTTTGTCTGTTTCACTGTCAATCACCACAACATCCTCCATTCACTTTCCTCACTTTCCCAGGGATTCCAGCTCTGCAGTTCCAATCAGTCTTCGTCACAGCACGTGGACCTTAATCCACAGCAGCCTGCACATTCTTAGCTTTGTAAAATGGCAGATGAAGGTCTCCACTTCTTATCCTGCTCTCTCACCTTGTCCGCCAGCTCCAAAGCTAGAAAAGTCGTGACCAACCACTCATCCTTTTCTAAACTCACCTCTTCTTCCAAATTTTTAACTTGAGCTTCAGCCTCTAGTTGGCATTGGTAACTAGCTATACTGCCCACAATAGAGGCCAGCCCACAGCAGCAGCCACCCGTTCTCTTCTCTGCCACTGATCTATGCACAGTTCTTCAAACAAGTGCGTTTGACTAGCTGACATTTTGGAGGTGTCCCATATTCACACTGCTGTCCACAAGCACCTAATATATAGGCCACCCTCCTCACATAGGGGTTGATGGCCAACTCGGGATTTCCCCTCTTAGATGCCTCTTTCCCAAGGCCCATTTTTTTTTGGTCTCCTGGCAAGCTCACCAATTTTTGGTTTACAAATTGGCCTCCTTACACAGAGTGTAAGGAGAGACCAAAAAGAGAGGCAGACCACTCCAGATTGGTAGGTGGCATCTTAGTAAGCAAGGCAGCTTATACATGAGGCTTGTCTTAGGCAGTCAAGATGAGTAGATCTCTGCACCTGCCTACCAGAATCTTAAAGGTTTATATAGATGTCTTAATTGGGTTCAGTGACATATTCAGTCCAGATCATCTCAACACCTTGCTCTCTCAAGACTGTGTCCTTGAAGAGGCTCCTCCTGTGGGAACTGTGGGAAAACTTTATATTCCAAGGACAAGGGAGAAGGTAAGTAACCTCCAATGGCCCAGTCCAGTGCACAGATGAAACGGTGGTCACGTCCTCTCGATGACCTCCTTCAGCATAGTCTAATAGTCTAATGCTTATTATGGGAAGTGTGGCCTATGAGCAGCAGCATGGGCTTCATCTGGGATCTTGTTGGAAATGAATCATTTCAGGCCCTTCTTCAGACCTGTTGAGTCTGCTTTGCTTCTTACTAATATTCACAGATGATTCACATGCATTGAAGTTTGAAAAACATTGCCTTAGACGCAGGTTAACTTTGAGCACTCCATTAAGACAAATCAATTTGTTAAATGGTACCTTAGTAAATAAAACCTGATTATTGTTTCCAAGGAGCAAAATGCTGGTTGAGTGAGGGGGGAAAAGGAGAAGAAACTAACAAATGCTGAGTACTTAACACTAAGTCAGGCACTTTACTTGAAGACTCACTAATGTTATCACATTTAATATTACCACAAAAACTCAATGGAGCAGTATTATAACCCTACTTCACTGATGAGTATACTGAGGTTAAATAACTTATCAGGGATCGCATACTCAATAAATCTTGGTCAAATAGTTCTGTGTCCAAGAATTACGCACTCTCTTCTGTACCCAAAGTTCAATGCACATGAAAAAGTTATCAATAATTCATGAGAAAACTGAGAATAATAAGTAAATACATTTGGCACAGATTTTAAATTATCAAAGTGATAAGAAGACAGTATTATCATTGTGGACTGGTTTACTAAAAAAAAAATGATTCACAGAAGGTTGAATTAGAAAATGCTGTAAGATTTGAATAATGAACAAATAAAACTATAAATTTATACTATTTATGATATCAGCTACATATTTAGCACTGTGCTAAGTAAGCTTTTACATTCATTATCTGATTCTAAACCAGCCTCATTAGGTGCAAAATATTTGCCAATTGGAGATTAAGAAACAAAACAAACAAAAAACAGAGACTCAATGAGTTTAAGAAATAAACTAAGTTCACAGAGCAAATAAGGGACAGAATTGTGAGTTCAGAGTATCTATAGCTATGATATTCCCAAATACCACTGGGAGTTGAAATAAATGTTTGTTATAAGGTGGCAGAAGTCTGAGTTTGTAGATTTATTTCAGATTGTAACTGTTTTGACAGATAGAACCAACATTAATGATCTTATTGATATTGCATTATTTGCTTAGTAAGTCCATTTTCTGACAAATTTCAATTTCTTCCCTACTCATGCTTTCATTGAGTTATAACTAATGCTTATGAATATTTTCTTGACTTCAAATAATCCAGTTCCTCCTGAAATAGAAAAAGAGAAATAAAAACACTTGAAGACGAAAAATACAACCTTCAAAAATAATATGTAACTTACCCTTCAAGTGTAAAACTATAATATCACGAGCTTAATAACACAGGAAAAATAAAAATATCTAAAGTCTCCTTAGGGGTAGATCAACATTACTATAAAGTTACATTATTTTCCATTATGTCGGAGGGTATCACACTGGTCTTCAGTAGAGAATCATTTTCTTGCTGTTTAATAATACCAAGCAACTAGTAATCCAATAAAAAACAAATCAGCAGGGCTATTTGATGTCACATATAACTCCAAGAGAGACCATTTCAATGAGTCTACAACCTACATCTCTAAGTAATAAGAATGTTTCATTGTATTATTCAGTACCTTGCAGAGGCCCATTAAATGTTTACTGAAAGGAATTTATTTGGGAGTAAAGCCAAAAAGTCTGTTGGTAAAAGTGTATATGAAATGTATAATTTCTACATACTTTATCTTTGCACTTTCTACTCTCCTTGGTTTTCATGGCAACAAATATGAAATTACTGATGCATGATACCTGTGAGAAGCAATGCAAATAATTCCAAAAGGAGAAATTAAAGGGATGGTAATAATAATATATATAATCATTTTATTAAACTTTAATATATAGCTTTTATATTCATAGACATAGATATTAAGTTCTTATGTTCACACACAGAATATACTTAATATATTATCTAGTCCAACTTCCCATTTATACATTCATTTATCCCTGTTTATTTTCTAATTGATTTATATATTAATTCATATACGCATTCACTTAAACTCCTTAATGTTTATTTGCTTTAATAAAAATCGGGGAGAATAGGACTTGCCTCATAGGCTTTTCATAAATATTCAATGAAATAATCAATGCTAAATGTACAACATATTATCTGATAAATGGTATACACTAATATTAGTATTATTAAATTAAATATATTTTTATTGAGGTTCTGATATGAGCAAGGCTCTGTGATGAAAGAAAAAGAATAAACATGTAACCAACTCTCTAGTTACATCTTGATAAAGAAATTAAGAAATATACCCATATTCCTTAATAAAGGAATGTGATGATAGGTTCCAGAGGAAAAAGTTTATGAGAGGGCAGAGGTTTCCAAAGACCAAAGTCCTTCCTTCTACAGTACATAATGACAAGTGCTTTAGAATTTTCTTTTGGAAGTTTTTTCACTGATTCACTAGGCAGTCCATTCCATTTTTGAAGAAGTTTAATTATTAGAAATCATATTCCATTATTCCATACGGAAGCTGACTTCAGTACTTTTCAAAATATTTTCCATTTTATTTCTAACGTCTATCAGGTAAATATCAAGCAAATGCAAATCAAATGGGAGAAATGCTCAATTATTTTCTTCAGTTTTTTTTTCTTTTTACACAGAAGCTAGTAAATGGTAAGTGAATTTTTCTATATATAACACTATTAGTTTTATTTCTGCTGACTTCTAAATAAAATAGCCTAGCCAAAAGGATAAATAACAGACTGACCTAGCCACATGTTCTCAATATATTATTAAACCGCACTGTATTTCCTTTGGGAAGAAATTACACTGCTGTTTCCTTTACATTTTTTATATCAATAGATGTCTGAATTTCACTTGAGCTACAGAAGAGGGCTGAAGGAATAAAATTTGACAAAGCTGGATTCAACTAATGAGAGGTAAGGGAGCTCAGAGAAGCTTGAGTTTTGCCATGAACTCTAGTTTTCATTATAGTGTTTGGGGAAACAGGATATATCAAGGAGAGGGATTAAATGGCATAGGAAAGGGTGAACATAATTAGATTTTATGTTTGAAGAGGTATACTGGAAAATATGCTGTCAAAATCTGACACATACCTTCAGTTTTTCAGTTACAGACAATATTGTTTCCCCAAATAAGACTATTTTTAAAGTATTTATTCATTTGGTGTTTTCCAATTTGAGCTAAATTATTGAGCTTCTTGTTGACATTATTTGTTACTGGAAATGAGAGAAATGAATGTGATGTTTGCCTTAGAACACTCATTCTCATATTCTGCTCTTGTGATGTCACATCTTACCTGTCTACATATTGTGTTGCTTATTACTGTAGGCAGCAAGAGATGTGCACATGTCAAACTGCCTCTAGCTAGCAAATATATTTCTGGGAGACATAATGTTTTAAACAGGAAACACAGGAACATGTCTACAAGCCAATCTGTTGACAAGTAATAAAGTATTCATACTATACCTCCAGCACAAGAAGTTGAAAGGAAGCTCTTACTGGTAACATTCCTCTGCATGTATTAAAAAACTAATAATCAGGAAAAAAAAAAAGTCTTTACTCTTACAAAAACAAGTTTTACAAAGATTTGGGTTAAATGCAAATGAATTGTTAAAACTATTAAATGAGAATTTCTATCTCCTTTTTTTTTAGGTTATTCAATGAATGCTTTAATACATATATAACATATAGTTAATGTTATTTCTACTATAGGATTCTACTGTTATTAGGAAAAAATGATTCACAATCCCAGAAAATTTATTTCCTATATTTCCTTAATCAAGCATTATGCCTCTGAAACTCCAACCCAAAAAAGAAAATAAGAAATAAAAGAAAAATAACAGCTATCAAAGAAATTTTTCACAATAACATGTTTTAAAAAAATTTTAAAGACTTTATTTATTTATTTGAGAGCAAGAGAGAGAGCACACAAGCAGGGTAGGGGCAAAGGGAGAGGGAGAGGCAGACTCCTTACTGAGCAGGGATCCCGATCTGGGGCTCTATCCCAGGACCCCAGGATTACAACCTGAGCCCAAGATAGACACTTAACCAATTGAGCCACCCAAACACCCCACAATGACATCTGACTTAAACAAATAACAACATCTTAATTACATGCAAAATTTAACTTCATTTAAAACTTTTAAGAACAAATTATATTAAAGGAATACCTGCATTTAAAGTAAAAATGTTAATGTAATATTCAATATTTCATATTTTCTGAGTAAATGAGCATTTAAAATATTAAGCCACAGATTTCCATTTCCGGTCGAGATGGAATGACAATGACCAGATTTACTCTACTCACTGAAACAAACGACTATCAGGTAGAATATATGAAATATTTATTTTTAAGACACCAAATACCAGAAAATAAAGGCTAGTGATCCTTGAGAGATGGTACATGAATGTTGTGAGCTCTATGTGATTCCATGCTACTGGAGAGACAACTTCACAATGCATAGGGCGTTCAGTAGAGTATATCAACACCCCCCCCCAATAATACAATTTAAAAATGGACAGAAGACATGAACAGATATTTCTCCAAAGAAGACATACAGATGGTCCATAGACATATGAAAAGATGCTCACCATCACTTATCATCAAGGAAATGCAAATGCCAGCTCAATAATGGGAAGTAATTAGCCTTAGACTGAGACCTACTCTAGAACTTTGTAATAAATCTTAGAAGCAAAATTTAACGGACAAAACAATTTTCAAGTTATTTAACTGAATCCCAGAAGAAAGCTCAAAAGTATTTATAGAAATACAAAAATATCCAACATTCAAGAGGGAACATTCACAATTACCAAGCATGCAAAAAGTAGGAAAAGGCCAACCCAGAACTAACACATGTGCTAGAGTTAGCAAACATTATAAGAATTATAACAGTTATATTCCACCTGTTCAAAACCTAAAGGAGAATCATAGAAACTACTAAAAATATACCAAAGTATACAGAATTAAGAAACTTATAAAGATCACAGCAGCAATAAATTAAATATATGACAAGGAAACAAACAAGAAGCAATGAAACCCTAAACTGTGTCCTTGGGAATATCATTAAATTAGTAAACAGCTAGCCAAATAGATCATGAAAAAAGGAAGACTTCACTAGACATCCTACAGATATTAAATGGTAAGAATGTATTGTGAAAAACCATATGCTAGTAAGTCTGAAAATTTAGATGAAATGACAANTACAATGACCAGATTTACTCTACTCACTGAAACAAACGACTATCAGGTAGAATACATGAAATATTTATTTTTAAGACACCAAATACCAGAAAATAAAGGCTAGTGATCCTTGAGAGATGGTACATGAATGTTGTGAGCTCTATGTGATTCCATGCTACTGGAGAGACAACTTCACAATGCATAGGGCGTTCAGTAGAGTATATCAACACCCCCCCCCAATAATACAATTTAAAAATGGACAGAAGACATGAACAGATATTTCTCCAAAGAAGACATACAGATGGTCCATAGACATATGAAAAGATGCTCACCATCACTTATCATCAAGGAAATGCAAATGCCAGCTCAATAATGGGAAGTAATTAGCCTTAGACTGAGACCTACTCTAGAACTTTGTAATAAATCTTAGAAGCAAAATTTAACGGACAAAACAATTTTCAAGTTATTTAACTGAATCCCAGAAGAAAGCTCAAAAGTATTTATAGAAATACAAAAATATCCAACATTCAAGAGGGAACATTCACAATTACCAAGCATGCAAAAAGTAGGAAAAGGCCAACCCAGAACTAACACATGTGCTAGAGTTAGCAAACATTATAAGAATTATAACAGTTATATTCCACCTGTTCAAAACCTAAAGGAGAATCATAGAAACTACTAAAAATATACCAAAGTATACAGAATTAAGAAACTTATAAAGATCACAGCAGCAATAAATTAAATATATGACAAGGAAACAAACAAGAAGCAATGAAACCCTAAACTGTGTCCTTGGGAATATCATTAAATTAGTAAACAGCTAGCCAAATAGATCATGAAAAAAGGAAGACTTCACTAGACATCCTACAGATATTAAATGGTAAGAATGTATTGTGAAAAACCATATGCTAGTAAGTCTGAAAATTTAGATGAAATGACAAATTCTACCTCAAAAGAAAGCTCATTCGGAAGGAAATATCCTGAATATCTCTACATCTATTAAAGAAACAGAATTTGTAGTCAAAAACCTGCTAACAACAAAAACAAGTCAAACCAAACTGGGTTTACTGGTGAATTTTACAAAACATTTCAGAAAAAATAATACCAATTCCACATATGTTTTTACCAGAAATGAAAAGGAAATAATATTTTTTGACTATTTTTATGAAGGAGGCATTATCCTGATACCAAAAGTAGTCATACATTACACAAAAACTGTAGAGAAACTTCTTCAACCTTATAAAAAGTACCTATGAAAACCCTACAGGTAACATCTTACTTAATGGTGAATGAATAAATGTACTCCACCTAAAGTCAGTAACGAGACAATAATGTCCATTCTCATCACTTCTATTCAATGTTGCATTGGAGCTCCAAGCCAATGCAATAAGGAAAGAAAAAAAAAATGAATCCAAGCGCCCAGATTGAAATGAAAGAAGTGAAATTCTTTATTTGCAGACAATGTGATCATCTCTATGGAAAATCTGAGAAACTACTACAACTAAGTGAGTTTTACAGGGTCCAAAGATGGAAGACCAATAGCAAAAATTAATTATATTTTATACTAGCACGATCAGAAAACAAATCAGAAAATTAAATTT
>NW_023193238.1:0-258 GCF_002007445.2 Ailuropoda melanoleuca
CCAAGAAGAAGGTTGCTGAGTCCTCGAAAATCCTGAACTTTTTCATTCATGCTCCCTTACTCATGAGAGATTATGTTCGTTGATATTTCCCTGAACTGTGTGGTGTCTTAGAGACCACTACTTGGCACGCTCGTCAAGCTTCCGCGACCACTTTTCCTCATGGATCCCTATTCACGAAGGCTGAGGATAGAACTAAGACTGGCACTGCAAGGTGTTTTTTCTGACGGACTTGCCTTTGGCCTTTTCGTTCCATTGCCA
>NW_023193238.1:568-774 GCF_002007445.2 Ailuropoda melanoleuca
ATGATAGTGCTAAGACTGGCTCTGCACGTGTTGTTTCGGACGGACTCGCCTTTAGCCTTTTCGTTCCATTGCGACAGCAGGTGTGATAGGATACTTCCAGGCCCATACAAGCACTGTGGAATCAAGGTCCCCAGAGAAAAGGCTGATGTTCGCTGGAGGTGTTTTCCTGGACACTCTGCTTGATTGCCAAGAAGAAGGGCGCTGAG
>NW_023193239.1:0-618 GCF_002007445.2 Ailuropoda melanoleuca
CAGCAAATGGATGGGTCATGTCTTTTTATCCAATCTGTAACCCTGTGGCATTTTATGGGAGCATTCAAGCCGTTCACGTTGAGACTGCATACTGAGAGATATGATTGTAATGATGCCATGTTGCCAGTAAAGTCTTTGTTTGTATCGGTTGTGACTTTCTGCTCTGNCACAACCCCCCTTAATATCTCTTGTAGGGCTGGTTTCGTGGTTACGAAATTGGTTAATGACTGGCGATTCTGGAACGTCTTTATTTCTCCATCAATTCTGAATGACAGCTTTGCTGGATAAAGGATCCTTGGCTGCATGTTTTTCTCTGAAAGAGCTTTAAAAATGCCCCCCCAAGCCTTTCTCTCATTCCAGGTCTCTGTAGACAGGTCTGACGTAATCCTGATACCTTTGCCTTGGTACGTGAGAAATTTCTTTGCCCTGGCCGCTTTCAATACTGTATCCTTGGATCTAATATTTGCGAATTGCACTATGACATGCCGTGGCGTAGGTTTGTCCTGGTTGAGCTTGGATGGGNCATAGGTTTGTCATGGTTGAGCTTGGGTGAGGTCCTCTCTGCCTCTTGGACACGAATGTTTGTTTCCCTTGCTAGATTAGGGAAGTTTTCAGCTA
>NW_023193240.1:0-995 GCF_002007445.2 Ailuropoda melanoleuca
ATCCCATAACGCCGGGATCACGCCCTGAGCCGAAGGCAAACGCTCAACCGCTGTGCCACCCAGGCGCCCCCAGGCTCCACTTCTAATTCTGGTTCTCTTGCTCTTTCCCCATCCCATCTGTGGCTACTTCCTCCACTGAACCGTTGAATCCCTCCAAGTCACCCATGAGGGTTGGAATCAACTTCTTCCAAAGTCATGTTAATGCTGCTATTTTGACCTCTTCCTGTGGATCACAAATATTCTTTTCTTTTTTAAGATTTATTTATTTATTTTAGAGAGACGGAGAGACCAAGAGTGAGTGTGTGGGAAAGGGGCACAGGGAAAGGAGAGAGAGGATCTCAAGGAGACTCCCCACTGAGCATGGAGCCCTACGCGGGCTCAATCTCACAACCCTGAGATCATGACCTGAGCCGAAATCAAGAGTTGGACGCTTAATTGACTGAGCCACCTAGGCNAGCCACCTAGGCGCCCCTCTAGAAGGTTTTCTTTTTCTTTTCTTTCTTTTTTTTTTTTAAATCCAATTCACGCATTTCTTTTTTACTTTTTTAAAGATTTTATTTATTTATCTGACAGAGAGACAGCCAGTGAGAGACAGAACACAAGCAAGGGGAGTGGGAGAGGAAGAAGCAGGCTTGCAGCAGAGCAGGGAGCCTGATGCAGGGCTCGATCCCAGGACCCTGGGATGCTTAAAGACTGATCCACCCAGGCGCCCCTAGAAGGTTTTCAATTTACTTTGTTCAGATCCATCAGAGGAATAACTCTCTATGGTAGCTATAGCCTTAAGAAATGTTTTTCTTGGGTGCTTGGGTGACTCAGTTGGTTAAGCAACTGCCTTCAGCTCAGGTCATGATCCTGGAGTCCCAGGATTGAGTCCCCCATCAGGCTCTAAGCAGGGAGCCTGGTTCTCCCCCTGACTGTCCCCCCCTCATGCTCTCTCTCAAATAAATAAATAAAATCTTAAAAAAAAAGAAATACAAAAGAAATGTTTTGTTTTT
>NW_023193241.1:0-277 GCF_002007445.2 Ailuropoda melanoleuca
AGCCAAAATCAAGAGTCACATGCTTAATGGACTGAGCCCCCCAGGTGCCCCAGGGATGCACTATTAATTTGCCCACAGTTATGGGTGACTTAGTGATAGTCCCCATGCAACATCTGACCACGTGAAAAACATCCCGGTGATGTAGAAATGTTGGGGTTTGGTACCCACAGCCAAGAAAGAGTTCTTGAGACATCGTCAGTGCCAAAATGTGGTTGGGCAGGACCTGTGGGCAGAAAAGAGCTGCTGCCCTGGGGTTGTGAGGGGTGGCTGATTATAT
>NW_023193241.1:301-680 GCF_002007445.2 Ailuropoda melanoleuca
GGAGGTAAGGAAAAGGGAGGTTTCAAAAGGATTTTCATATGTTAAAGAAGACTCACAGGATACTGGAGGCCTTGCCATTGTCAAGTTCAGGTTGTTTTTGCCTCTAGCAGGTCATTAACATGAAGATAGGTGGGAACTTCCTGGAGGAACATTACACTCTGCCTGCTTCAAGTATCTGTCAATGGGCTGCAGATTATAAGGACATTTAATTGTATCTACTTCCCTTCTGGAAGCTAGGTTATTGATAGAAATGCTTTGTTCTTGTAGATCGCTAAGACATTGGTAAACAGGGGAGACTCAGGTCCTGCAGGATTGTGATCTCCATAAGTTAACTATTTGTTTTTCCTTTCCTTAGCTTTAGGGCAGCCAGGAGTGCCTG
>NW_023193242.1:0-1384 GCF_002007445.2 Ailuropoda melanoleuca
AAGAAAAAATGAACTTGTGGGACTTCATCAAGATAAAAACCTTCTGCACAGCCAAGGAAACAGTCAAAAAAGTAAGAGGCAGCCCACGGAATGGGAGAATATATTTGCAAATGATGCTACAGATAAAAGATCTTCAAAGCACTTCTCAAACTCAATACACAAGAAACAAATAAACAAATCATAAAATGGGCAGAAGATATGAACAGACACTTTTCCAATGAAGACATACAAANATCTCCAAAGGCAAGAGAAATAAAAGATAAAATGAACTTATGGGACTTTATCAGGATAAAGAGCTTCTGCACAGCCAAGGAAACAGTCAAAAAAACTAAGAGACAGCCCACGGAATGGGAGAATATATTTGCAAAGGACACCACAGATAAAGGACTGGTATCCAAGATCTACAAAGAACTTCTCAAACTCAATACACGAGAAACAAATAAACAAATCATAAAATGGGCAGAAGATATGAACAGACACTTTTCCAATGAAGACATACAAATGGCTAACAGACACATGAAAAAATGTTCAAAATCATTAGCCATCAGGGAAATTCAAATCAAAAACACACTGGGACACCACCTTACACCAGTTAGAATGGCAAAAATTGACAAGGCAGGAAGCAGCAATTGCTGGAGAGGATGTGGAGAAAGGGGATCCCTCCTACACTGTTGGTGGGAATGCAGGTTGGTGCAGCCACTCTGGAAAACAATGTGGAGGTCCCTTAAAAAGTTAAAAATTGAGCTACCCTATTACCCAGCCATTGCACTACTGGGTATCTACCCCAAAAATACAGTTGTAGTGAAGAGAAGGGCCATATGCACCCCAATGTTCATAGCAGCATTGTCCACAATAGCTAAATTGTGAAAGGAGCTGAGATGCCCTTCAACAGATGACTGGATTAAGAAGTTGTGGTCCATATATACAATGGAATATTACTCAGCTATCAGAAGGAATGAGTTCTTATCATATTTATTTATTTTTTAAAGGGGGAAGGGGAAGAGGGACAGAGTGAGAGAGAATCTGAAGCAGACTCCCTGCTAGGTGTGGAGCCTGACACAGGATTCAATCCCACAACCCTGAGATCATGAGCTAAGCCAAAATCAAGAGTCAGATGCTTCAATGACTGAGCCACCCATGTGCCCACTTTCTTTTTTTCTAAATCAAATGCTATTCTCCCCTTTTGAAACGATCAAACTGACTCTGTGGCCCTGCTTTCTTGTGGACCTTCATCTCTTTCCCCACCATTTCTACCACCCAGTTGTCCTTTCTGATATTTGATCACATTTACCACTACTGATCATGGCGGGGGCGGGGGAGTAAGTCACTGACTCCTGAGAAAACTCAACAATTCGAATTTTGACACACAAGAAATGACTGGATT
>NW_023193243.1:0-687 GCF_002007445.2 Ailuropoda melanoleuca
ACTATTAAATGCTAATACAATGGGTTCAACTTACCAGGAAAGAATAATTATAAAATTAATATATATAGTGTATATATATATATATATATATATAGCATTATATATATTATATTATATATAGAGAAAGAGAGAACACACATTATATATATATATGTAGCATAAGAACTACATGGGCACACTGATAGATCCACCATTATGGTAGAAATTTTCAATATATCTTCCTCAATTTTAAGACAAACAGGTGACAAATTAGTAGGATACAGAAATTTGAACACAATGTAACAAGTCTGATAAGATAAATATAAAGAACACTGCCTCTAACAACTAGAGAATATATTTTTTTCAAGCACATATGGAACATTTATAAGGCAGACCTAATACTAGCCCATAAAGCAATTATTAATAAATTTCAGAACATGCGTATGATTAGAACATATTTTAGAGTCACAATGCACTTAGAAATACCTTGTATTTACTCAAAGATTTATTTATTTTTAGAGAGAGAGAGCGTACATGCATGAGGAGGGGGAGGGACAGAGGGAGAAGGAAAGAATCTCAAGCAGCCNAATCTCAAGCAGCCTCTATGCTGAGAATGGAGCTTGATGTGGGACTCGATCTCATGACCCTGAGCTGAAATCGAGAGTTGGACACTTGATCGACTGAACCACCCAGGTGCCTGTACCTTTT
>NW_023193244.1:0-824 GCF_002007445.2 Ailuropoda melanoleuca
AGCCTGGAAGACTTCATGGTAGCTTCACAGCACCGAGGTAATGGGGCTGTCTGATTCCCAACTGTGCACACAGCACCTGGGTAAGGGGCTGTCTCTGATTCCCAACTGTGCACGCGGCACCCGGGTAAGGGGCTGTCTCTGATTCCCAACTGTGCATGCGGCATCCAGGTAAGGGGCTGTCCCTGATTCCCGACTGTGCACACGGCACACGGGTAAGGGGCTGTCTCTGATTCCCAACTGTGCATGCGGCATCCAGGTAAGGGGCTGTCCCTGATTCCCGACTGTGCACACGGCACCCGGGTAAGGGGCTGTCTCTGATTCCCAACTTGCATGTGGCATCCAGGTAAGGGGCTGTCCCTAATTCCCGACTGTGCCCATGGCACCACGGTAATGGGGTTGTCCCTGATTCCCGACTGTGCACATGTTTCTATTTCGGTTTTTATTTTATTTGTTCATTAACTCAGGCCTGACCTGGTCGCATGAGTCTGGGACGCGCTGCCCTGCGGTGTCTCTCTGCTCCACCAGAGTGAGGCTGATGGGCGGGCTGCAGACTGGCTTCGCCGTCACCGGGCAGCCGCGGGGTGAGGGATGGCCACACCCCTCCCCCATGAGGTTGGACACAGATCGCAGAGGCAGGGGGCTGGATGGTGCTGCCCCCGTTTGGCACCTCCGGGGGTCCTCACGACCCCGGTGGGGGCGTTTAGGGCGTCCGAGGCTGAGGATGTGTGAGGACCTGCCCGGGGTCACCCCTCCGCCGGGACGGAGCCAGAACTGAAGCCCCAACTTGCTGGGTCTTTTCCAAAGCTTCTCCTCCCCCAAGCGAG
>NW_023193245.1:0-1529 GCF_002007445.2 Ailuropoda melanoleuca
TAGTAGCCAACACTAAGTCCTAAGTTTCTTAGGCATGGTGAACTGGGTTAAGGTACAAGTAGAAGGTGAATGGGATAGTTGTGGCAATGAACAGTATGGGACAAAAGTAATATTGAGAGCGTGGAGTTGGCCACTTTTCTTAACTGCTTCAAAAACCTTGAAAAAGAAGTAGACAGGGTCAGAATTAGTCTACTTACAACTCAAAGCATGCTGTCAAAGTCAGAAAACTTCCATGCAGTGTGAAAAGAAACCTTTATGCTGTGGACTCATGAGACAGACAATGCTGAAAATCATGCCCAGGACGTAATCCTGAGGGGAACAGAGCTGCAATGTGGACTACCTGCATTAGCTCATCAGCTGATAGGAAAGGAGTGGGTCCCTGAGATGAGGCTTTGGGGTAGATGAAATTAAGATTCTTGAGCCCCTAGGATCTTCTGGACCCTATTTAGGCTAGCAGAATTAACTGTCTCCCCCATTGTTAGCAGAGGAAGTGTCCCTTACCTGGACAGCCTGAAAACACCCTACCTGAGGTAGATGTCTTGCTACATGATGCTTGTCCTTCTTTAGAGCTTGTCCTTTATTAACCTGCTTCCAGGTTAATAATTGTGTTTGGAACATAGCACAGCCTCAATAGGGGAATACAATGCTGGCTCCAAGAGAAATAGACATCCCATCGGTTATGAGCCCTGCCTAAATATGAATGCTAGCAAACAGGAAGAGAGTGGCCATTGCTTGTGAGGGTATCTGATCCGAAGACCTGAAATTTGGCTAGGCAAGAATGTATTGACATAGGAAGACTCTCTCATGATTCAGAAGTTAATGTATTGACAAGAACACTCAGTGCCAACCAAAATATTTTTGAGTTTGCTCCTTTGAGTTAGGACATAACATTAGCCCACAACAAATTTTGTAGAAATGCCAGAATTGCCCTAGCAGAGTGCCAAGGAACACCTCAAAGGTGTGAGAATGTCAGAACGGGTTTATTACACAAGATTGGAGAACCTGCCATCTGATCCTATTTCCCAGGAGTGCCCAAAGAACAAGCCCTTCACTAACACAATAAAGAATGCACAGGTAGGATGGCTCGTCCATTTTGATGATTTGATGATGATGGCTGTACTAGAATTAAGGTCTGTAGTATCAGTGGGAATGCTGGGATTCTGGAATGACAGAGACTTGTTGGAAGTCTTCAGCTGACCCATGCAAGATGTATACAGTTCTGTAATGGGCAGCAAGACTTAAGTGGCAACTGGGGCACCTTGATCCACAAAAGTCTATGACCAAGTGCAATATTCTGAGGGATTAAAAAGATGGGAAACCAATCATCTGTATTGTTTAAGAAACAATTGAGAATTGTTTAGCAGAATGTTAGTGTCAGCTACCATGCTGAAAAGTTGCAATCTTTCATTCTGTTCCTAAATCTGATCAAGTTCACAGACCCAGAGCCTATTAATTGAAGAGGAGGCAAGGCTCCTTTAAGAAAGGCCCTTGAAATGTTTCTACAAGTGTGTACAATTGATATTGCCCCA
>NW_023193246.1:0-1031 GCF_002007445.2 Ailuropoda melanoleuca
TAGTAGCCAACACTAAGTCCTAAGTTTCTTAGGCATGGTGAACTGGGTTAAGGTACAAGTAGAAGGTGAATTGGATAGTTGTGGCAATGAACAGCATGGGACAAAAGTAATTCTGAGAGCGTGGAGTTGGCCACTTTTCTTAACTGCTTCAAAAACCTTGAAAAAGAAGTGGACAGGGTCAGAATTAGTCTACTTACAACTCAAAACATGCTGTCAAAGTCAGAAAACTTCCATGCAGTGTGAAAAGAAACCTTTATGCTGTGGACTCATGAGACAGACAATGCTGAAAATCATGCCCAGGACGTAATCCTGAGGGGAACAGAGCTGCAATGTGGACTACCTGCATTAGCTCATCAGCTGATAGGAAAGGAGTGGGTCCCTGAGATGAGGCTTTGGGGTAGATGAAATTAAGATTCTTGAGCCCCTCGGATCTTCTGGACCCTATTTAGGCTAGCAGAATTAACTGTCTCCCCCACTGTTAGCAGAGGAAGTGTCCCTTACCTGGACAGCCTGAAAACACCCTACCTGAGGTAGATGTCTTGCTACATGATGCTTGTCCTTCTTTAGAGCGTGTCCTTTATTAACCTGCTTCCAGGTTAATAATTGTGGTTGGAACATAGCACAGCCTCAATAGGGGAATACAGTGCTGGCTCCAAGAGAAATAGACATCCCATCGGTTATGAGCCCTGCCTAAATATGAACGCTAGCAAACAGGAAGAGAGTGGCCATGGCTTGTGAGGGTATCTGATCCGAAGACCTGAAATTTGGCTAGGCAAGAATGTATTGACATAGGAAGACTNGTGTCCTTTATTAACCTGCTTCCAGGTTAATAATTGTGGTTGGAACATAGCACAGCCTCAATAGGGGAATACAGTGCTGGCTCCAAGAGAAATAGACATCCCATCGGTTATGAGCCCTGCCTAAATATGAACGCTAGCAAACAGGAAGAGAGTGGCCATGGCTTGTGAGGGTATCTGATCCGAAGACCTGAAATTTGGCTAGGCAAGAATGTATTGACATAGGAAGACTCT
>NW_023193247.1:0-766 GCF_002007445.2 Ailuropoda melanoleuca
TGGGTGGCTCAGTTGGTTAAGCATCTGCCTTTGGCTCAGGTCATGATCTCAGGGTCCTGGGATCAAGCCCCGCTTTGGGCTCCTTCTCAGCGGCAGCCTGCTGCTTCCTCTCCCTCTGCCTGTCGCTCCCTCTGCTTGTGCTCTCTCCCTGTCAAAGAAATAAATAAAATCTTTAAGACATAAATAAAAAAAGTAGATAAAACATTTTGTGTATGGGGAACCTGGGTGGGTCAGTGGGTTAAACGTCTGACTCTCAGCTTCAGCTCAGATCAGATCTCAGGGTCCTGATACTGAGCCCCAAGTTGGGCTCTGTGCTCAGCACAGAGTCTGCTTAGGATTCTCTCTCCCTCTTCCTCTCTGATCAAATGTGATGACTATATAAAATGTTGCATTTTCCAACAATTGTAAATTCCCAAATCTGTCTTTTTTCCATTGGATATTCTTTGCTGGTTTGTCAAAGATTAGTTGACCATAGAGTTGAGGGTCTTTTTCTGGGTTCTCTCTTCTCTCCCATTGATCTATGTGTCTGTTTCTGTGCCAGTACCATACTGTCTTGATGATTACAGCTTTGTAATACAGCTTAAAGTCTGGAATTGTGATGCCTCCAGCTTTGGTTTTCCTTTTCAACATTACTTTGGCTATTTGGGGTTTTTTCAGATTCCATACATATTTTAGGATTGTTTGTTCCAGTTCTATGAAAGATGCTGGCGGTATTTTGATAGGGATTGCTTTGAATGTGTAGATTGCTCTGTGTAGCATAGACATT
>NW_023193248.1:0-5016 GCF_002007445.2 Ailuropoda melanoleuca
GTTATGTGGAGACCCGTGGAAGGCTACTGACGGTGCAGTGTCCTGAGGTAGCACGTGTGTCCTGCTGTGGCAGTCCCTTCCTCCTCCCCCACCCCCACCGCCATCCAGGGCTGTGACTCACCTGGCACCTCCACCTCGGTGAGGCTTCCCTGGCACCCTTGCCTGACTGCCACTCTGACATGCGGCCAAGGCATGATTACATTTCCATTTTTGTGACAAGCTTAGTGTTTTCTTGGGTTGTACTTAACTTACTTTTTAATGGACTTAGTCCTTATTTTTTCCAGATGCTCCATCAGCTGTGTCGGAACCCTATCCACTTGTTTTCCAGCTGGTCACACACACAAAACCCGTGGGTCCTCCTGTTGTTGGTTGTGTGTGGGTTGCCTTCTGGCCCTGCCCCAGGGCTGCCCTCCCAGGATAGTCTCTATCACTTGTGTGGGAGCCAGATCCAAGATCCTGCCTCTCCCTCTTTCTCAGCTAATCCCTCATTTTACTGAAGTACAAGTTGGTAGCTTCCAGATGAGGTTGAAAGTGATCTTGACTTGGGATGTCAGGGTCTGGTTTCCTGAGGCTCTTGGTCTTGCTGCCAACAGTACATGGCGGCTCTGCTCCCCGGGGCTGTGAGTGTGGAGTGCTCTTTCTTCTCTGGATGCTTTGAGGAGTTGTTGGTTTGTTTGCTCAGAAATTTCATGAGGATTTACTTAGGTGGCCTCAATTTTTACTTTATTGCTTTGAAAATAAAATATGGAGAAAAGAAAAGGATTTACTTAGGTGTGGGTTATTTTATTTGTTGTCCTGCGTGACGGGACTTAGCCATCCATCTACTTGGAAAGGCCTTGTATTATTCCAGTAATTCCCCTTCCCTTCAACTGATTCCCTTTCCTGGACTTTTAGAGGATGCCTGGAGCTTTGGAATCAATATTTCCTTTTGTTAACGAAAGAGAAACTCTAGATAAAAGTGCCATAGAATAGAGCCAGGCAATTTCAGAAAGTAAGCCACCAAATTTTGAATTATTTTTCTTTGTAAAAACTTTTTTTTTAAAGATTTTATTTATTTATTTGACTGACAGAGAGAGACAGCCAGGGAGAGAGGGATCACAAGCAGGGGGAGTGGGAGAGGAAGAAGCAGGCTCCCAGCGGAGGAGCCTGATGTGGGGCTCAATCCCACAACGCCGGGATCACATCTTGAACCAAAGGCAGACACTTAACGACTGAGCCACCCAGCGCCCCCTGTAAAAACTTTATTTTTAAGTTTTAATTGTAAAAATATACATAATATGAAACTTACCCACATCATCATTTTTAAATGTACATTTCAGTAGTGTTAACTGTATTCACATGGTCATGTAACAGATCTGGAGAACTTTTTTTCTGTGACTCCGAACTTCATACCCACAGAACAGCTCTTCTCCCCTACCCCCTAGCCCCTGGCAACCACCACGGAACTTTCTGTCTCTATGATTTGACTAATAAGCATGTATGTAAGTGGAATCGCACAGTATTTGCCCTTTTGTGATTGGCATAGTTCATTCAATATAACATTGTAGCTGTGACAGTGTTTCTTTCTTTTTAAGGCTGAATAATGTTCCATTGCATGGATATGCCACTGTTTCTGTACTCCTTTGTCCATGGACATTTGGGCTTTTCCACCTCTTGGCTATTGTGGATAATGCTGCAGTGAACGTGGGCGTGCACATATCTCTGAGATCTTGCTTTCAATTCCTTTGGATGTATACTCGGAATTGGAATTGCTGGATCATATTGATGAGGGAGCAGAAGGCAAGCTGAGGACAAAGCAGAAGCTGACACCCCACAACCCCTGCCCCAAGATGGGATATATGCGACATTCCTCAGACACTCCTGGCTGCCCTAAAGCTAAGGAAAGGAAAAACAAACAGTTAACTTATGGAGGTCACACAGTCCTGCAGGGGCTGAGTCTCCCTCAGTTTACAAATGTCTTAGCAATCTACAAGAATGAAGCATTTCTCTCAATTACCTAGTTTCCAGAAGGAAACATAGGTACAATTAAATGTCCTTATAACCTGCAGCCCATTGACAGATACTTGAAGCAGGCAGAGTGAAATGTTCCTCCAGGAAGTTCCCAACTACCTTCATGTTCATGCCTTGCTAGAGGAAAAACAACCTTAACTTGGCAATGGCAAGGTCTCCAGCATCCTGTGAGTCTTCTTTAACATACGAAAATCCTTTTGAAACCCCCCTTTTTCCTTACCTCCCCCAACCCCATAGTATATAATCAGCCACCCCTCATAACCCGGGGCAGCAGCTCTTTCTGCCCAAGGGTCCCGTCCCTGTGCTTTAATAAACCACCATCTTGCACCAAAGATGTCTCAAGAATTCGTTCTTGGTCCTCGGCTCCGGACTCCACCCCACTGAACCTCACCCATATTCCAAAACTAAATCAATATGGTTTCCATTTTTAGAGTTTTGAGGATCCTTCATACAGCTTTCCATAGTGGCCGCACCATTTTACACGCTCACCAACAGTACTGTGTACGGTTCCAGTTTCTCCACAACCTCACCAACATTTGTTTTCTGTTTTGTTTTTTATAGTGGCCACCCTAATATGTGTGACATAGTATGTCGTCGTGGTTTTTATTTGCATTTCTCTAATGATGAGAGATGTTGAGCCTTTTCATATGGCTGGCCATTTGTCATCCATTTGTTTATCTTCTTTGGAGAAATACCTCTTAAAGACCATTGCCCATTTTTTGAAAAACAAGTGTTGTGTTTTGTTACTGAGTTGTAGGAATTCTTTATTAACCTTCTATCAGATATGGTTAACAGTTATTTTCTCCCATTCACTACATAGGTTGCCTTTTCATTCTGTTGACTTTTTTTCTTCAATGTGCAGAAGTTAGGTTTGATATAGTACCATCTGCCTGTCTTTGCTTTTGTTGCCCGTGCTTTTGGTGTCATATGTAAGAAACCATTCCCAGATCTAACATCATGAATTTTTTCCTCTGTGTTTTCTTTTAAGAGTTTTATAGTTTTAGATGTTAATTTAGATCTTGAATCTATTGTGAGTTATTTTTTTGTGTATGGTGTAAGGTAAGGGTCAAACTTCATTCTTTTGCATGTGGCTATCCAGTTTTTGCAACACTATTTTATGGAGGAGACGGTCTTTTCCTTGTCATATAGTCTCATCTCCTTAACTGTTTAATTATTTATTTAAAGATTTTATTTATTTATTTATTTGAGAGAGAAAGAGAGAGAGATAGTGAAGAGAGGGAGAAGCAGGCTCCTGTGGAGCAGGGAGCCAGACGCAAGGCTCGATCCCAGGACCTTGAGATCATGACCTGAGCCAAAGGCAGACGTTTAACTGACTGAGCCGCCCAGGTGCCCCCTTTACTGTTTAGATATGCTTTATGGAGGATTTCCTTCTGTATCTTCCAGTCTTGCTATTGGATTTTTTATTACGGCTATAACATGTCAGTGTCCCAGAAACCCTCCCTTGGTGTCCTAATCATTCCTTTGTCTAGCAGTCTATTTTCTTTGATAACTCTAAGTGATTTTCCTTTCTCTCCTTCTGGATATTAGTTTCTCTTTGTGTGGGGGGGGCGGGCCTTGTGCATACATGCTTGTCTTGGGTCTCCCCTTCTGGAGGCACCACTCCCAAATCACTACCTCCAGATTCCAGCAAATGAGGGGTGTGTATGAACATCAGAATTTTGAGGCCCCCATTCACGTTTCTCCACTACTTCCATAATCCTGTGCTCTTGTCACTCAAGCCCTTTCTGGAGACTCCTGAGTGCAGGGGAAGCCACGCATGACTGCGCTGGCAGGCTAGACCTGTGTGCGGTCCATGCTTTCCAGGTGAAGGTGGCTTTGCAGTTCTCCCAAGCCTTTCTGGCCAGTGTTGCCTGCTGTTCCACCACTGAGGTTTGTTATGTGGTATTGCAGAAGCTACAGAAAGACCCCTCCCACATCCTGGGATGGGAGGAGGGCAAATTCCACAGGGTGTACCTGAATAGAGGCAGGGCCTCCTTTTTCCCTTTGTTTTGAAAACATGGCTGGACATTGTCTTGGGTGGGGGTTAAGAAGTGTCTTAGCAGATCGTGGTGGAGGTTAGGAAATGTCTTTTTTGCCCGACGTGTGGAGCTGCTGCGCCTGAATCACCCCATTTGCCTGTACCCGCATGGCTGGTAGCTGATGCGCCTGCTGCCTTGGCGCAGTGTCTCAGATTCACTGGGATGAGGGAAAGGAGACGAAAGGAGTGTTTCTGAATGTCTGGGAACTCAACTTTGTAATGAGCAGGAAGTGTAACCCAGGTGACATGGGGTTGAATGTGTAGGCCCCTCCCCTGTGTCAACCCTTTTGTGGAGGCATGGGGGCAGACCAGTAAGTTCTCTCAGTGGGGGACTGGCTTGTCATTGCTCCTGGAAGGGCCCCTCTGCAGCCCTTTACCCTTCAGCACCCACATCTGAGTTCTGCCCAATTCCAGAATCCTGGGGCAGGAAGTCAGACAGGGACGCGACAGGTTTGGCAGGTCCATTGTGATGTGGAAACACATGAGGGTTTGCTTGACCTTGATTTTCCTGATACCTCCTCTGCGATAGTCCAGGTTTTGGGAAGGTTCTTAAGCTTACCTGGCCTCCTTGGGTGACTGCCCCCATCACCTGGGTGAATGCTCTACTCTTCCCCGCCTCACCTGCCCCAGCCTAGACCGGACCTGTGCTAGAGGAGTCTGGAATGAGGCTGCCCTGAGATTAAGTGGACCCATAATGCTGGTGACCCCCCCTTGAAATAGCTAAATTGCAGCATCATGTATTGCTCTTGCTTAAATGGGCTCTTATACAATGTCTAGCATAAAAATGCAAACCCAAAACATTTCTGGCATTTGAGGCATTTGGTAGGGTGCACAACAGACCTGAGCTGAGGTCGGCTCTGGGAATGGAGAAGGCGCTGCCAGAGCTTTCTTGATTGCCTATCTGCCTTGTGGCCCAGAGGGCCGCTGGCGTGTGGAGCTTGGGAGGACTGTGCCAGTCACTCCCTCCT
>NW_023193249.1:0-599 GCF_002007445.2 Ailuropoda melanoleuca
CTCAGAAGGGTGAAGTCCTCATAAATGAGATGGGTGCCCTTAAAGGAGTCAAGAGAGAGCTTGCTGTCTGTTTCCGTTCTCCACCAGGTGAAGACATAATGAAAAGTCAGCGGTTTGCAACCTGGAAGAGGACTCTCACCAGAACCTGACCATAAATTTCCATTGTTTGTAAGCTGCCCGGTTTATGGTACTTTGTAATAGCAGACTGAACTAAGACATTCCAATTTATGTGAGTTATCCATAAGCTAATTTCTCTAGTACTCCATCTAAGTGTTTGAAACCATATGCCCTACCAACAATCATTTTGTGCCTCTGGGGTTGTTTCAGCTTTGGCAGTTATGCCTTATGAAAAACCAAATAAAGCAATCNTCTTATGAAAAACCAAATAAAGCAATCAATCAAATTAAAATAATAATTTGGCCATCATGATTATTATGTTGATTTAGCTCTTTCAAACAGTGTTAAATCTACAAACCATAGTTTTATTATTATTTCTTCACTTTATATTACAAATCTGAGGACATTTAGATGATAGCTTAGATAAGGATGAAGCCACAGTGAGCCAAGCCAAGGTAGGACTACAAAGTGGACAGGATGGA
>NW_023193250.1:0-587 GCF_002007445.2 Ailuropoda melanoleuca
GTGAGGGTGACCGTGAGGAGAGGGGGAGGACGGGGAGGGTTAGCAAAGGTCTTCCCAGACTGCTGCAGTTACAGTCTGGCCTCTGTGGTCTCTGGCTGTGGCTGGTGACAAATGCCTGATGCTCTTTCCTGTGGGACCCCATCGATGGCTCTGCAGAGACCCGCTGCAGCCAGTTCTCTCTCTTCAGGTACTCTGAGGAGTCAGTGATTCCTCGACCACCTGTGCCACCCCCCTCATGTTCTGCTTCCTGCAATGCTGAGACGAGATGGCATCACCCCCAGCACAAAACATTCTTCAGGGAGACTCGTGTGGTTCCCTTCTGCACAGTCTACATGCACGTGTGAGAAATGCGCACACTTGTTCAGCTCTTCTTTGAGGGCAGCTGAATCTCACTGAGGCCCTCTCTTCTTACCCCCCTGTTCTAACCACCTCTGTTTTTCACANGAGTGAGCTGGATATCAGTTCCTGTTTCCCCAAATCACTAAGTGAGACATGTCAAGCACCACAAATTGTGATCCTGAAGCTATCCACCTTCTCTTACTCGGCATAGAAAAAAAGGTTCCCACCCTTCCCCTAGGAGATAGGAA
>NW_023193251.1:0-1169 GCF_002007445.2 Ailuropoda melanoleuca
GACAGGCCTAACCCACTGACAAGGAAGGAGTTGACCAAGATTAGAGCAGAAATCAATGAATTAGAAAGCAGAAGCACAGTAGAGCAGATCAACAGGACTAGAAGCTGGTTCTTTCAGAGAATCCATAAAATTGATAGACCACTGGCAAAACTTGTCCAAAAACAAAGAGAAAGGACTGAGATTATTAAAATTATAACTGAAAAGGGAGAGGTCACGACCAGCACCATTGAAATTGCAAGGATTATTAGAAACTTTTATCAACAGCTATATGCCAAAAAACTAAACAATCTGGAAGAGATGGAGGCCTTCCTGGAAACCTATAAACTACCAAGACTGAAACAGGAAGAAATAGATTTCTTAAATAGGCCAATTAACTATGAAGAAATTGAGTCAGTGATAANAGAAGAAATTGAGACAGTGATAAACAACCTTCCAAATAATAAAACTCTAGGCCCAGACGGTTTTCCTGGGGAATTCTACCAAACATTCAAAGAAGAAATAATACCTATTCTCCTAAAGCTATTTCAAAAAATAGAAACAGAAGGAAAGCTACCAAACTCATTCTATGAGGCTAATATTACCTTGATCCCCAAACCAGGCAAAGACCCCCTCAAAAAGGAGAATTACAGACCGATTTCTCTAATGAATATGGATGCCAAAATCCTCAACAAGATCCTTGCTAATAGAATCCAACAGTACATTAAAAGGATTATCCATCATGACCAAGTGGGATTCATACCTGGGATGCAAGCATGGTTCAACACTCGCAAATCAATCAATGTGATACATCATATCAACAAGAAAAGACTCAAGAACCATATGATCCTCTCAATTGATGCAGAAAAAGCATTTGACAAAATACAGCATCCTTTCCTGATTAAAACCCTTCAGAGTGTAGGAATAGAGGGTACATTTCTCAATCTCATAAAAGCCATCTATGAAAAGCCTACTGCAAGCATTATTCTCAATGGGGAAAAGCTGGAAGCCTTTCCCTTAAGATCAGGAACACGACAAGGATGCCCACTCTCGCCACNTTCTCGCCACTATTATTCAACATAGTACTAGAAGTCCTGGCAACAGCAATCAGAAGACAAAAATGGATCAAAGGTATCCAAATCGGCAAAGAAGAAGTCAAGCTGTCTCTCTTTGCAGATGACATGATACTCTAT
>NW_023193252.1:0-798 GCF_002007445.2 Ailuropoda melanoleuca
AGTAGCTTGGCCTGGAAGCCGGTGAGCAGCATGGCAGCTGCTGGATTAAAGGGCACTGTTCGGTAGAGATGAAGGAAACAAACGAGAGAAATAGAAAGTCTCCAAATGCTGTGTGTATGGGAGGAGCTGGAGAGCCCCCTCACAGCAGCCAGTGCAAGGGTGTGCAGCGGGGTGGGCCGCGCCCCTCTCGGGCCGCCACCCGCATCCCCTCCTGGGCGCTTCCCTGGAGCGGAGGTGGCTCAGGGTGCTACAGGGTTTCCCGCGTAGGACATCGTGGTGGGACAAGTGCACGCATTCCGCTTGGCTCACTGTCAACTCTTCTGGCGGCATTTCAAGGGACTTCGCCCTCGTGCTGGAGCGGGTCTCTCGGCCTCATTTTCTTCTCTGCCTTGCTGGGGAGCCCTAGATTCTGCAGCGCTAGAGCGCCTCGGGCTTTTCTGTGCACCTTCTCTCAGCTCTGATTCCACCGGCTCAGGAAGCCCGTCGCGCAGCTTAGTTTGCTGTGCAGAAGACTTCAAATACCAGAAGCGTTTTTTTAAAACGTGTAAACACAAAGGCATTGTGAACATTTTGAACACGTTTTGGAAGGCAGAAGTGTATCTGGAGACGTGTTGTCCGGTTGTGACTGGCTCCCCTGCTGTCTGGCCTTTAATTTCTACAAAGGAAAGAAAGNGAGAAAGCTTAGCAAGGCTCAGGGAAGTGTGGAGATTTTTTGAGTTCTTTTCCGGTTTTTTTTCTCTTTTGAAAATCTGTGGCAGTTTTCACTCCTAATTTTTCTTTTGAATGTACTCGTATTTT
>NW_023193253.1:0-671 GCF_002007445.2 Ailuropoda melanoleuca
AGTTCAAGAAGTTACAAGCAGATCAGTTTGGCTGAATACAACAAAATAACTGTTTTCATGGCCTATTTATAGCCAGAGTAAAATACCTTTAAATTAATGAAAGGCACATTCTCTGAAAAGTACTTAAACTGTAGTTTGAAATTAACACTTTGGGAGAAATTGATGCTGGATAAAAAAATGTTTTGGCTTAAGAGATTAGCCATCTTTTGGGATTTACTCATAACAATTGACTAGAAGGTCTGGTTTGGAATTATTGATGAAATATACATTAAGATTACAACTATGATTATACATTAAGATTACAACCAACTTTTAGGACCCAGTTACAATCACTTCAAAACCCCAGTAGATGTATTGACTGATTCTAGTATCTCCTACCAACGAAATCTCACCTTTTCATTTAGATAAGTTCCCATATTAGCCCTTCGTGTTTGCTTTCAAGCCAATATGGCTGACTGTCACCTTTGGGATCTGCCATGTTCTTCCACTCCTACTAAATCTGTCCNTCCTTGGCCAAAGTCATTTTCCCTCAAAGGTAGCAGAAGCAGCTTTATTTATGTATTTATTCATTCATTCATTCATTCATGCATTCATTCATTCGTTTGTTTGTTTTGCCATTTCTGATACAGCTTTCATGAGATTGCCAATGTCCATGCCAAGGATGCTTTATT
>NW_023193254.1:0-831 GCF_002007445.2 Ailuropoda melanoleuca
TTTGTGAAAGAGGAGTGTAAGCATGTCGTCAGCAATGGCCAGTGGATTAAAATAAATGAATGAAGATGACTCTAGTTGACTGTAGTCATAGTTGACTATATTGAGCTTTTATATATTGTGTATGTTCCTTAAATAAAGTATACTTGAGTAAAGATAGAGGATAAGAATCTTGCCCTCAACCGTGCTTTTCATCTTATCTAAAGAATGCAGATTTTTTTTCAAGTGAAAAGAGTTTATAGCCTGTTTTTTTTTTAAGATTTTATTTATTTATTTGAGAGAGATAGAGACAGCCAGCGAGAGAGGGAACACAAGCAAGGGGAGTGGGAGAGGAAGAAGCAGGCTCATAGTGGAGGAGCCTGATGTGGGGCTCGATCCCATAACGCTGGGATCACGCCCTGANCCTGAGCCGAAGGCAGACGCTTAACCGCTGTGCCACCCAGGCGCCCCATAGCCTTTTTTAATATAGGTGCTTCCAGTGACAACACAGCAGTTTTATTAGCTGCCCATTATTCTGTTTTATGGATGGGATCTGATGTACTGCAGTGAGACCCTATGTACTGATGGATTTAGGTATTTCCAATTTATACCTGTATGTTTTACCTTTACTTTTTTTACCCCAGCCATGAGAAGAACATTGCATTGACTATCCCTGTACATACATTTTTAAAAAAATTTTTTTTCATTAGATTTCATTTATTTATTTGAGAGAGCATGATCTAGGGGTGGAGAGAGGGTGGAGGGGCAGAAGGAGAAGCAGACTCCCGAGATCATGACCTGAGCTGAATGAAGTCAGACACTTAACCGACTGAGCCACCCAGGTGCCCCTGTACA
>NW_023193255.1:0-576 GCF_002007445.2 Ailuropoda melanoleuca
CCACAGCTTTTGGGGGAATCGGGATGTAAAATCTTTGGTGAGCCATTTTTCTGTCAACCTTACTGTTTTCAAGCTGTAGCAAGAAATGGAGCTAAAATAATAATAATAAAAAAAAAGGTCCGTAAAATACAGGGGCCTTATCAATACCATTAGGAAGTTTGAACTACCCTCAAAAAATGATGAGTCACAACTTAAAATTTTAATAAAGGGAAGGACATATCCATACATAAATTTTAGAAAGATCACTTTGTTCCAGCCTGACAAGTGGACTGGTGAAAGGAAGTTTACAGGCAAAGGAACAATTAGGAGAGTATCGTAGTGATAAAACAAGAGGCATTGTTCCATTTTACAATAGTTACAATGCTCTCAGAAAAAGTGGACAGAATTAAGAGGTATTCAGGAGGCGGAATGAGAGGTCTTCATAAGTCTTAATACTCTGGTCTAGTAAANCACTCTGGTCTAGTAAACATTCATTTAAGTTGAGAACAATCCTTTATTGTTACTTCTTGATCTTCTGATACTATGAACCGAAGAAGTAAAGACAAACAAAACACTTATAATTCTCAATATGTATGA
>NW_023193256.1:0-220 GCF_002007445.2 Ailuropoda melanoleuca
AGTACGTTAAAAGGATTATCCATCATGACCAAGTGGGATTCATCCCTGGGATGCAAGTGTGGTTCAACATTTCCAAATCGATTGGTGTCTTAGATTTTATCCAGAAGGAAAAAGCCAAAAATTATTCTCTCAATAGATGCAGAAAAAGCATTTGACAAAATACAGCATCCTTTCCTGATTAAAATCCTTCAGAGTGTAGGGATAGAGGGTACATTCCTCA
>NW_023193256.1:508-895 GCF_002007445.2 Ailuropoda melanoleuca
AGAAGTTATAGAGCAATTCAGTAATGTGGCGGGATACAAAATCAATGCTCAGAAATCAGTTGCATTTCTATACACGAATAATGAGACTGGTGAAAGAGAAGTTAGGGAATCCATCCCATTTACAATAGCACCAAAAAACGTACGTTACCTTGGAATTAACTTAACCAGAGACGTAAAGGATCTATACTCTAGAAACTATAAATCACTCTTGAAAGACAATGANATGAAGAAGACACAAAAAGATGGAAAAATATTCCAGGCTCATGGATCGGAAGAATTAACATAGTTAAAATATCCATGGTACCCAGAGCAATCAACACTTTCAATGCTATCCTGATCAAAATACCGAGGACATTTTTCAAAGAACTGGAACAAATAGTCCTTAAA
>NW_023193257.1:0-1287 GCF_002007445.2 Ailuropoda melanoleuca
AGCTGTTATTATGTGAGTTTTTTGTATATTTAGGATTTTAAGCCATTGTCAGATATGATTTGCAAATATCTCCTCCCATTCTGGTTGTCTTTTTATTTTGTTGATGGTTACTTTCACTCTGCAGAGTTTACTTCCATGTAGTCCTATTTGGTTTTTTTTTTGCTTTTGTTCTCATTGCTTCTGACTGTTTGTTTGTTTGTTTTGCTTTTGTTCTCATTGCTTCTGGAGTTAGTTTCAAAAAGCTATCGCCAAGACCAGTATCAAGGAGATCACCACCTTTCTTCTAGGAATTTTATGGCTTCTGGTTTTATATTTAAGTCTTTAATCCATTTTGAGTTAATTTTTGTGTACCCTGTAAGATAGTGGTCCAGTTTCATTCCTTTTCATGTGGCTGTCCAGTCTTCCCAACACTGTTTATTGAAGAGACTGATCTTTCCTCATTCTTTGTTCTTGTCTCCTTGGTCATAAATTAATTGATCATGTGTGTGTGTGTGGGTTCATATGTGGGTTTTCTATTTTGTTGATCTGTGTCTGAGTGTATTTTAATACTGTACTGTTTTGATGACTATAGCTTTGTAATGTAGTTTGAAATCAGCTTCATTTCTTATTCTCAGGATTGCTTTGATTATTTCAGGTCTCTTGTGGTTTCATACAAGTTTTAGGATTGTTTGTTCTGTTTCTGTGAAAAATGCCATTGGGATTTTGATAAGGATTTTTTTAAATCCGTGAATTGCTTTGGGTAATATGGACATTTTAGCAATATTCTTCTCTAATCTATGAGCATGGAATATCTTCCCACTTATTTGTGTCATCTTCAATTTCTTTCATCAGTGACTTACNGCTTTGTAATGTAGTTTGAAATCAGCTTCATTTCTTATTCTCAGGATTGCTTTGATTATTTCAGGTCTCTTGTGGTTTCATACAAGTTTTAGGATTGTTTGTTCTGTTTCTGTGAAAAATGCCATTGGGATTTTGATAGGGATTTTTTTAAATCCGTGAATTGCTTTGGGTAATATGGACATTTTAGCAATATTCTTCTCTAATCTATGAGCATGGAATATCTTCCCACTTATTTGTGTCATCTTCAATTTCTTTCATCAGTGACTTACAGTTTTCAGTGTACAGATCTTCTACAGCCTTGGTTAAATTTATAGTTAGATATTTTATTCTTTTTGATGCAATTATAAATGGGATGGTTTTCTTAATTTCTCTTATGATTCATTGTTAGTGTATGAAAATGCAACAGATTTTTATATGTTGATTTTTGTATGCTACAGCTTTACTGAA
>NW_023193258.1:0-3835 GCF_002007445.2 Ailuropoda melanoleuca
TGCTCAGTAAATGCTGCAGACTTTGCATGAGAGGATGAATTAGTGAGGAGAGGGCCCAGGGACAAACATCAGCCAGAACCACGCGTCTTCTCCCTGTCTTGGAGATGCAGAGGGAAGAGATCCCCCTATGGAGGCCCAGCCACAGGCCCCAACAAGGCAGAGGCTCCCTCTGCCTGGGTCAGGCCTGTTCCTGTTCTTGCCTGACGCCCTCCCTGTCTCCTCCTCTCCCCCACGGGCCCTTGGCCTTGAGAAGGGCCTGGTTCTACCTTCCATCTTTTGTTCCTCCCACCTTCCTAAGGATTCTGACTTAGCTGGTCTCCTGTGGACCCAAATACGTATCTCTTAAGTCCCCAGGCTGAGAACACCTACTGAGTGCTGTGAGCAGAGTGGGGAGGGGGCGTCTGATTTCAGCACCTCCTCCCCTCAGTGCTGCTTTTGTGCCCACTCCCACTGGCACCTGCAGAAGAGAACGGGATTGTCCTTCTCTATCTCCTTTGGTCTTCTGCTTAGCCATTCAACAAGCACACACCAGGTCCCAGGTCCTCTGAGGACTGAGCGTGCAGGGATGAAGGAGGCAGCCCCTTCCCAGCTGCCCGCAAATGTCCCTTCTCACCCATCAGGTTACCAAAGACCTGCTCCTCCTGGACTGACAAGGTGCCCATCTGCAACCCCCAGAAACTTATGCCAAGTTGTCCAAGTGGCTAAGAATGTCTCCTTGGCCAGCAAACCTTGGCCAAGGAGACTCCGTGACTTGCAATATTCTACCTTCCTAATATGACGAACATTTCGAGTGAACATTGTCAGTAAATTCCCTGATGGACAGAACCCTGCAACTGCACCTCCGTCTTCCACCTACCCGGGAACATGATGGATGGATCCACTACAGGGAAATCCGAAAGGAAACTGAATTTAGTAGCCACACCATTCGTTACTGAAGATGAGAATCTTGAAGAGGTGAGAGGAAGGGGCTAGCTTCTTCCTTCTCTGATGCTGTTCCTTGGAAGGAACGTGCCCTTGGCAAGAACTTATCCTTTCATCACCAAGAAAGCGTTCAAGGTCAAGGCAAACCCAGATGCTGACTCTTGAAAAATGCCTCCAGCTTCCACACTTGAACTCACGGAGTCATGATGGAATGACAAGGTAGCCCAGGTGAAGGGAAGAAGAGGAAAAGAGAGAGGGACCCAAGCTGCAGGAATCCAGTGTTGGACAGTTCAACTGCGATACCAGGCTCGCTGAGACAGCAGAAGGACGTGGGCACTGTTACTGATGCAGTGAGCTGAAAGTTACCTGGAAAGGAAATTGTGTGACAGGCAGTAGATTAAGCAAAGCTGTCCTATAAGTTTGGATTAAATCAAATATTGGTTTTAATATTTAACACATCATCATGAATTGCATTCTCACCAACCACAAGAGAAGTCTAGTCAAGGCTTTAAGAATATGTTGGATTATTACTTTTCTCCTCAGTAAAATCTTTCTTTAAATAAAGTATGCAATCAGTTCCGTTTTATTCTACTATATAAAAATAATCAAATGTCCTTGACCACTGATGCTGCTGGATTTAGTCCAATGCACAAAGGACAACTTCAATTCATATATTATCAGGAGGACTCAAATCATGTCTTCAAAGAATCAACTGCACATGCTCATTCCCTCTTGATTTATTTTGTGATTTTAAAGAAAATTGGCTAGAAGGCTGATAATAAACTGTGATCCGGCACAAGAGGAAGGTTTCTACAGCAGAGTGTACAGAGACCAGAATGGGAAACAGCTCAACGACCTGCCATCAGGTCACCCGCGTCGCTATCCATAAGCTTCCACCCGACACAGGCACGTTCACGTTCTGAGCTGATCAAACGTGTGCAGTGGTGTTGGTTCACGAGCTCCCAAAACACGTATGAATTTGAACTTCAGAATTCAGTTTTAAGTTCAGATTAGTGAATCTACATTTAGCTTGATGAGTCAGACAGACGCAGAGGAGGAGAAAGTTGTGCAGGACAGAATGACCAACTGAGGGCTCATAATGTATGAGAGAGTCGAGACTAAGTGGCATATAAGCAACGGGAACTGAGATGCCAGTAACGCCCTCCACGGAGCCCCCGCTGCCCACTAGCACACCCTCTAACTGATGCCCATGAGCCAAGGCAACCGCAGAACTTCCGACAGTCACCTGCACTCACTCGGCACTGCGTTCACGAATTAGAGGATCATCGAGTGCCAAGACTTTTGGTGCCCGCTTGGTTCCGTAGAAGCCTGGAAGACAAGAATCACTGTGGGGAGGAGCGCTGGTTCTGGAAGGCTGCAGCTGAGCCTGGAGGACAGGCAGGTGCATCTGGGGGGCCGGGAGGGCAGGATTTTCTGTAGGGGCCCTAAGGGGCGCCGTCGCTGAGGGTGGAAGGAGAAAGGGCACGTGGGAGCGAGCAGAGAGAAGTCCAGCTGTGTCGCGGATTGTGCAGTCCAGGGAGATGGTCCGGGAGGCTGGATCTGAGGAGGGCCAGCCTGGGAGCTCCGCAGAAGAGTCAAGACACAGTGAGGAAGTCAGGAGCCGCTGCCAGGTTACTGAGTATGGGGCTGATGCCGGCGGCGTTTCGGAGGACTTACGTCCAAGGGAAGAGGGTGTGTCATCGAAGGACGTGGCCATGATCCTGAAGCATAGTCAAGCGACAGCCAAAGAGCCCGCCGCGCCCGGGGAACGTGGCGCTCCTCCGGAGGCCCTGCCGCGCCCGGCCTGCGATGGCAGAGAGGGCTGAGTGGCCGGGTCAGAAACAGGATCCAGACGGACTCTAGGTCATCTTCAAGAAAGGGAGGTGGTTTAGAAATTGCCCCAAGCCTGCAGATCCACTGTCTGAAGATGGGCCTGGGGTCAGCCATCCTGAGGCCACTGTGCACGTTCTCTGGAGTTGTGTAAGTACCCACGTGGATGGCAGCTGGTGACGCCTGGTTGCTCGCGGTTGGGGTGGGAGGTCACAGGTAAGCAAGGGGAGGAGGCGAGAACGATCCATGTGGCGGTGGATGACAGCAGAGCCGCCCGTGTGAGCGCATGCTGACTGCATATACGTGTAGATGTGCACAGAGAAACGCCTGCGGAGGCGTGAATATACGAAGATTCGTACACACACAAACATCCCCTTGAGCTGTCAGCTGGGGGCCTGGATGCGGTGACACCTCAGGAACAGGGAGCACCTCGGCCGCCTGTCACTGGGTTCTGCTNACAGGGAGCACCTCGGCCGCCTGTCACTGGGTTCTGCTACCATTCTCCAGCAAAAGAAACCAGATTCCTCAGCAGAAGTGGTTGGCTCCAAGACCAAGACAGGGAATATTCAAGATGAGCCTGGAGCATCTGGAGGGGTTCGAAAGCAAGAAAATGCTCAAAAAAAGACCTCCCCTGCCCCAAGGATGGGGATAAGTCAGAAGGACACAGGCGCCCAATGCAAGAGCTCTCACTAGCTAAAAACCATTTGAGCAAGAAAACATGACGTTGAGACAAAGTTGGTGGCCTGAGGGAGAGGTTAGGTGAGCAGAGACTTGGAGACCTTGGAGCATGAATGAGGAGCGAGTTGGAGAAGACAAAGTTAGAAAGATTAAGCGGGTCAGAAGGAGAGTCTGGGGGAGTGGCTTTGGGTGGCCAGAGAACCAGGCTTGTGGATCATTTTGCTTCCATCCACAGATCCAGTAGGATGTCAAAGGGAAAGACTCACCTACTCTGAAGAATATGGCACTTCCATCCCGAATTCCTCATTTTTTCTGAAAATTAAGATTTGCTTCCATTTTCCTTTCAAAATAGTCACTTGACATTTTCCTGGAAATGAGGTTGTTCTTCCTGCCGGAACTATGTTCT